>NW_026734042.1:22500-53056 GCF_028476545.2 Physella acuta
AATCAGTGTTTCTTCCAGACTTTTTTCTCCGGGGGGGGGGGGGCACTTGAGATTTTCGGGGGGGGGGGGCGGGGGGGGGGCGTAGACTTTTTGGGGGAAGGGGTGGCGGACACTGTTAAAAGTATATATTTTCTATTTAAATTACATTTCGTTCGGTAGGGCGGTAGACTTTATGCGTGGAAGAAACTCTGATTTCAATTCAGTACGTAACACACTAAAAAGAAAGTTAGGCGTTCTCTAGTTGAAAAATATTTAGTTTTTTTTAGGAATCTATATTACCACTCTTAAAGTATTAATATGTAATATTAAATAGGGTGGAATTTATAACTAACCGTAAACTTTGTTTTTTTTTTTTCAAATTTTTTTTTTTTAATATGTAATCAATAATTCTAGCAACGTCTTTGACAGTTACCAGTGTTTGATGTTTTGAAAGACGTCCCTTTATTAAAGGGATCCAAAATTTATAAGTATACACAGTTTATTTTGACGCATTGTAGAATGAATGTCATCAAAATTAAATAGAGGTATGTTATAATGTAGCTAACATTTTTAGACTTTGAAACAAAACCTACAGTTAAGTAGTGTATAAGTAAAATATACTGTTTTCACAAGGTTGCATAGCTAATATAAAAGACATATTATAATTATTATCTAATGAAATTTACAGCGTTTTATTGTGTTTTTTACATATGTCTTAGCTACACTTGGTTTGTTTCGCTATTCTGGTGAAAGTTATTTCCCTTGAATAAAATTTTGTAATTTGAAATTTTCAAATGGGAGATAATTCGTTGCTTAATTTTACATTCATTTTAAATTCCTGCACCTTAGGTTGACCGCTTAGATATAAATACAACTTTAAGTTATTATTTACTAATGTAAAAATTATACAGAGCATAAGTTATAAACAAAATAGTTTGGTGTGCTTTTGTAGCATTATCAAGTTGAAAAACAAATAGATCAGTAGCCGTTGTAGATTGCAATACTTTATGTTACTAGACATACAGTATAAGTCGTAAACTAAACATCTAATTATTGGCTTTTCATATACAGACTTAGCAACAATTTCAATAGAATGTGAGTACGATTGCAAACTGGAATTGAAGGAATTAGTACAAACTTTTGCGACGAGAGAAGCTAGTAAAATTTGATTTTAATGTCTACTTATAACGTGTAGGCAATTGATAATAAACTAATATGTCACTTTTAGTTGACTGTTTTCTTATACATCTGTTTTAGTAATTAATTTGTGTGAAAGGGGGTGTTTTAATTACTTGTGCATAGGGCAGATGCGTAGCGACCCTTCCCGGCGCCCGGGGACAAAATTTCGATTTGCACCCCCCTAAAGATTTCGATTTGCACCCCCCCCTCCCTCAAATTTTCGATTTGCACCCCCCCCCCCAAGCTTTCCAACCCATTTTGTCGCCCCCTAAGGTCTGCGCCCGGGGACTTATGCCCCCCCCCCCCCCCCCCCGCCTCGCTACGCCTCTGGCATAGGGCGCTAAATAACCTGGCGCCTTCACTGGTATTACCAGTGACAGTGGTCAGAGGATAAGAAAATACCCAGTGAGAAGATTTTCTATTCAATTTTTTTTTCCTCACACTTCTGGGCTAGCTAACTTTTTTTGTGTGTGAGCTAGCTGGCAAAAACAGGATGTGACATGACACGTCAGTTGTCAGTTCTCGTTAACACAACAAGGGAAAATAACTCCTCTCCTATCATCTTGACAGTGCTCTCCCTTGTTTTTTTTTTTTTTTTTTTTTTTTTTTTTTTAATTCATTTTTATTATTCAAGCAAAATTCTAGGAAGTTGCATGCGCTGATAATTATGCCAGACATGCACTATCTGCAAACGTGTCATAATAAAGCCAGATTAATTTTTTTTTATATACAGAAATATTGGCAAATCTTTTTTTTTTTCAAAAAGACGACGCCCATGTAAAATTTTCAAAAAGCTTGATCACAAAAATGTCCAATAAATCACGGTGAAGATATTGGAATAAATGGCACCAGGTTTTAAGAATTTATCATAGAGAGGGGGGGGGGGGAATAAAAGCAATAAAACGAGGTTTTTAATCAAGGGACGATAACCAATACGGCTCGCCTTTTATAATCCAGCAAAATTCTCAGCGTAAAATAAAAAAAAAATTCCTTAAGAAAAAACAAAAAGTTTTAAAACTGTAAGTCCAAGAAAAATAAACACGCGCCAATGTATGTTTAAGGTCGACTTGGCCTAGATATAGAAAACTATACCCGCTAACCCGAATGTCTCGAGTTCGAATGCAACCGAAAGTCTCGAGTTCGAATCCGGGTCCAAGTCAGTAGAACGTCCTTGAGTCCGCCCTGCTCGAGTGCCTAACTCACGTTAGGGAAACAAAGATGGTGGATATATGGGCAAATTATTTAAAAAATAATTAATAATAATAATCTAATTTGCATGGGTCATTCATTATGAACACATATCAGTAACACGAAAATGTATTTTTTTTTACAATTTGTCAAAGTTAAAAAAAAAAAAAAAGTAAAAACAACTTCAGACTGAGAGAGGGGTGAGAGAGGGTGGGGATGAAATAGGAAGAAGGCTTAGAGAAAAACGAAAAAGAAGTGGGTGGAGAGACAATTTGAGAGAGAGAGAGAGAGAGAGGGTGGGGACGAAGTAGAGAGAAGGCTTAGAGAAAAACGAGAAAGAACTGGGTGGAGAGACAATTTGAGAGAGAGAGAGAGAGGGTGGGGATGAAATAGAGAGAAGGCGTAGAGAAAAACGAGAAAGAAGTGGGTGGAGAGACAATTTGAGAGAGAGAGAGGGGGGTAGGGATGAAATAGAGAGAAGGCGTAGAGAAAAACGAGAAAGAAGTGGGTGGAGAGACAATATGTGAGAGGGAGAAAATATTTAGCAGGATCAGCATTTCCAGCAATTGGGTTTCCCATTAAGTAAACTTTTAAAGAAAGAAAACTGCCGTTTTTTTCAATTCACATTTCTGACCTGAAAAGCTTTTAATTTTTGTCGTTTGCTCATATAATCCGACAGCATCGTGATTACTAAACATATAAACATTTCCAGCAATTGGGTTTCCCATGAAGTACATTTTAAAAAGAGAAAACTTTGCCGTTTTTTTCAGTTCACATTTCTGACCTGAAAAAGCTTTTAAATTTTTGTCGTCTGCTCATATTATCCGACAGCATCGTGTTTACTAAACATATAAACATTTCAACGTTAAACCTTGTGATACGAAAATAAAAAATGGCCTTGGTTGATAAAGAAAAATCGCCTACGTGGTTTAATGTAAAGTGGCTATAGTTTCTTAAATACAACTAGCTGCATCCCGTGCTCCGCCACGGTAAATCTTTTTTAAATGTACCAACTTGGGAACAGAACAAAACTAAACACAACACAAACGAACGCAAAAAAAAAACACAAACGAAAAAACAAACACAACACTCATAACATAAACACAATTTAAATGCAATCATAAAGGCATATTGCTCACAGTCTAGCCCGTAGCGCCAAATCGCGCCCTTTCCGGTGATTTGCACCCCCCTCAAACTTTCGATTTGCACCCCTGTCCACCCCCCGCCCTAAAACTTTCGATTTCCACCCCCCCCCCCCTCGCAAATTTTTTCCAACGCACTTTGGCGCCCCCTAGGGTCGGCACCCGGGGACATATGCCCCCCCCCCCCTCGCTACGACTCTCCTATAAAACCCAAGATATAGAATAATAATTAGAAAACAGTGTGAATAATAGGCAGTATTTAAAATATCCGTGTTTTACCTACAATATTTCACTTTATCCATTTACGCATTTTTTTTCCAGTACTTTAAATTTTAAAAATTTACAATAGTTTCATAACTAAAACCATTGCGCACCTAATGAACGTGATGACGCGTCGATAATAGTGCTGAATAGTTGATTAAAAATTATAAGTAATAAACAGTAGGGCCTACATTAAAATAAATAAAAGATTGCCTTTTAACAATAATTTCCTCTTACACATCCGAATAATTTGCATTCACATTTTGCTAATTATATTATTGCAACACTAATTCCTTCTATGACGAACGTATATTTGCATTCACATTTTTTATTAGCGTGAGTTTAATGTATTTTTAAATTACCTCCTTTGTCAAAATTAGAAAAGAGTTAAATTAATTTGATTGTTCTACCCTACTGTTATTATCTTATTAAAATGTATCCACTTTTTCTGGGAACCTAAACGAAAATGATATTTGACATTAATCTTTTTAATACGTTTTAGCAGTTTGCGTGTATTTAATATTTTCTTGACGTTATGCGAAAGAGTAAAAACCGTGGCAATTATAAAATAGCTCTATGCCGCTATATAAACAAACCCTACTCTAATACTTATAATAAGACACTGCGGTGCACTGAAAAGCACAGCATGGTGCGAATGTTTACTTTTATGGTTCCAAAAGCTATAGCGATGACAGAAGGAAGGAAGGAAGGAAGGACTGACACACGCTCAGCCCGCTTATATTATAGATCTCATGTTTTAATATAAAATGGCTTTCGTTTCTAAAAAAAAAAAGAAATAGAAGTTTCATTTTGGCTTTATTTTTTCTAAAATAGTTTTTTTTTTCGCAGTGCTTAAAAGCTTCGGTTCTTAAATTCATGGATACATGACAATTTTTCTCTTGTAGAGAGCATAGGGATGACTCTCTTCTTCTTCTTCTCTTCTCCGTTCTTAATTGTACTGCTAGAATGGATTTCCTACATCACAATTAAGTATTACGAGTCAGCATGTTATTCACCATAAAGGCCGTTGACTCAGATTTCAGCATGATTTTCTTTTTGTATATATTTCCATAGCCTTTAGTCCAACCACGAACAAACTACAAGGCAACAGGTTTTTTTTTGTATTTTAGAGTTGTCTCTCCTAGAAGAGTAGCTATCCCCACCTATCGAGCCTCATCTGCCCGAGGGTTCGAACTCCAGACTTTTCTGTTCAGCAACCATGAGTTTTACCGCCTTGACCACGCCGACCCACACAACTCTCGTTTTGTTTTTGGCCATTCCTCCGAGTTGTGCCCATGACATTCCAGCTTCTTGTACTTCACTGACAACTGATCTTTTCAATGATCCATTTAATCAGTTTCGACAAATCCCCGAATAAAGTTACGTTTGTTTTATCAAATATTCATAAGAATATCTACGGCCGTAACAATCCAAACGGTACTCTCATTTTAACATGTAAAAAAAAGTACAGTGTATTTTTAACATGACGGTCCACGGAGAAGGTGAAGTAGAGCTCATCTGTTTCTGTGACCTCGGCATATGAAGGTATAGTGTGGTAGTTCTATACCCAGCCGCTTTTACGTTCTCTAACATGAGTCAGGTACCCATCAGAGCTGAGTGGACTCATATGATGTCCTACAAACTAAAACCTGGGATTTGAACTCAAGACTTTCGGGTTAGCAGCCTATACGTTACCATTTGACCACGCCGTCCCTTTATTTCAACGTGTAGCTTCTTTTTGGAGGTACCGAACCCCACAAGTTTCATATGCGCATTCACAAAATCATTCTTAATAGTTCTATCGTCCACGCTGACCAAAATCCGATCGTGAATCATACGAGTCGGGTGCGGGTCTAGACCTCCGACAAACCCTAACACTGACTCACCGAACCCCTGAGGTTCAACCGAACCCAACCACTACCCTAAAAACAAATCACGATTGTAATTTAACATTAATTAAGTCTCGTTACCTCCGTTAAAAAAAAGATTGGCTCATCAATCCTCACCCAATTACCTCCCAGTTCATCCCACCATCACGTGATAAGTTTTTCTCCCCCCCCCCCCCCCACCCTCAGGTCCCCGTGCCAGAATTGAGTGAACAGTACTAGAGCGCCAATTTGTACCGGCCACAAGGGACCCGCGGACTTGACGGTCCACCGGCCCCACTGCGCATGTCAGTCGGCTCGAATACTTCATTGGTAGTTATTTCCATCCTTTTTTTTTTTGGTTGTTGTTTTTTTTTTGTGTCCCGGAATTTCCGTTGATGTGGTTGTGTTGCTATGGCGACGCGAATACTGGTACATCACGTATGGAATGCGTAGTAGTTTGTGTTTCAGTCTTTGTCTTTCTTTCTGATTAATTAAATAAAACACAATTTTTAAAAAATAAGGATTTTTTTTTCAGTTTTTGAGGAGAATTTTTTTTTTTTTTTTTACTTTCCGATACACAGTTAAAAAACTAAAAACAAAAACCCATCAGAACTAAAAACGTTAAACAGAAAAAGTACATTTAAATAATTTTTTTCCCCTTTAATGCCTGTCTGAAAATAGTTACCATTATTTAGAAACCCACTTACATCACCACACGATTTAAAAAAAATCAATCTCCATCCGTACATTATCCCAACACACTTAGAGTTTATAGCAGCTTAAGATGACAGCTTTGGCGCGATACCCAACAATTTTTTTAGTGACGCCTCTTCAGAATAATTGCCAGGGCGACGCCTAGCCGTCACCGCACTTTGAGTGACAGTAAATTGAGGCGTATCAGCGATATACTGTCGAGGTGTATGTGTGTATGTGTGTGAGTGTGTGTATGTGGGTGGTGTGGAGGTTGGGGGGGGGGGGGGGTCACAAAAACATTGTGGCAGCAGAAGCGAAGAATAAACAATCGACGAATTCCCGCGAGATCTCGCTCCCGTCATGTGACCACGGCGGTAAATCCGGGGGAAAATGCGAGACTAAGCTCGAGAAAATTTGCCCTTCCGGTTCCCGCGATGCTTGTTGTCTCCCTGTAATGTGGTTTGTCGTGTGCGAGTTACGTGCCTTGATAGCGGGGTAAACTAGTGGATTGTGGAGTAGAATAAACTCATAGTTTTAATAGCTGTTCCGGTATTACAAACGGTATGGGGTTAATAGCTATGTCTGGTAACATTTCGTTCATATATATATATATATATATATATATATATATATATATATATAAATGGTCCGATCTAAAAAGGTCCTAGTTAAAAGCTACTTTTCAACTAGCAAGAATTTAAAAATGTGATAACTATTAGAGCAGGTTAGTTTACCCATCTCATTAACGCATGTTTTTACAAAAAATATATCTGGTTCTAATTTATGGAACAATCTTCTAATAAAATAAAACTACCTATATCTAAAAAAAAATTTTAACATAAAAAACAACTATTTTATCATTTATGACCTCCTAAATTGACTCATTACATTATTTCTCATTCATCTATTATATTTTCATTCTATCTTATTGTGTATTTTAACTATCTGATTTTATTTCTTTAATTCCAAAATGTTGAATGGTATGTCACTGCTATGTCTATACTACTCAATTGCTTTTTTTTATTAAAATGTTCTTAAAGTTTTTGTCTATAAACAGTCAATTTGAAAAAGACATCAGTCTACTGTTGTTACCATTATTAAATAAAGTTATCTATAATATAACGCTGCTGGTAGTGTGTCAGACCTTCCTTCCGTCATCGCTATAGATTTTGGAACCATAAAAGTAAACATTCGCACCATGCTGTGCTTTTCAGTGCACCGCAGTGTCTTATTATAAGTATTAGAGTAGGGTTTGTTTATATAGCGGCATAGAGCTATTTTATAATTGCCACGGTTTTTACTCTTTCGCATAACGTCAAGAAAATATTAAATACACGCAAACTGCTAAAACGTATTAAAAAGATTAATGTCAAATATCATTTTCGTTTAGGTTCCCAGAAAAAGTGGATACATTTTAATAAGATAATAACAGTACGGTAGAAAAATCAAATTAATTTAACTCTTTTCTAATTTTGACAAAGGAGGTAATTTAAAAATACATTAAACTCACGCTAATAAAAAATGTAAATGCAAATATACGTTCGTCATAGAAGGAATTAGTGTTGCAATAATATAATTAGCAAAATGTGAATGCAAATTATTCGGATGTGTAAGAGGAAATTATTGTTAGAAAATTATAATTAGCATGGATTGATAAAAGGCAATCTTTCATTTATTTTATTCACTGAATGTAGGCCCTACTGTTTATTACTTATAATTTTTAATCAACTATTCAGCACTATTATAGATGCGTCATCACGTTCATTAGGTGCGCAATGGTTTTAGTTATGAAACTCTTTTGTAAATTTTTAAAATTTAAAGTACTGGAAAAAAAATGCGTGAATGGATAAAGTGAAATATTGTATATATTAATTATAGATACTGCCTATTATTTATACTGTTTTCTAATTATTATTCTATCTTTCGGGTTTTATAGGAGAGGCGTAGCGAGGGGGGGGGGGGCATATGTCCCCGGGTGCCGACCTTAGGGGGCGCCAAAGTGGGTTGGAAAAAATTTGCGAGGGGGGGGGGGTAGGTGGGGGAAATCGAAAGTTTTAGGGCGGGGGGGGGGGGGAGGGGTCAAATCGAAAGTTTGAGGGGGGTGCAAATCACCGGAAAGGGCGCAATTTGGCGCTACGGGCTAGACTGTGAGCAATATGCCTTTATGATTGCATTTAAATTGTGTTTATGTTATGAGTGTTGTGTTTGTTTTTTCGTTTTTTTTTTTTTTTTTTTTTTGCGTTCGTTTGTTTTGTGTTTAGTTTTGTTCTGTTGGTACATTTAAAAAAGATTTACCGTGGCGGAGCACGGGATGCAGCTAGTCTATAATATAATCGGGCAAGTAGTGTGTCAGTCCTTCCTTCCGTCATCGCTATAGCTTTTGGAACCATAAAAGTAATCATTCGCACCATGCTGTGCTTTTCAGTGCACCGCAGTGTCTTATTATAAGTATTAGAGTAGGGTTTGTTTATATAGCGGCATAGAGCTATTTTATAAATGCCACTGTGTTTACTCTTTTGCATAACTTAAATAAAATATTAAATACACGCACATGACTAAAACATATTTAAAAAATCAATGTTAAATATCATTTTCGTTTATATTCCTAGAAAAAATGGATATATTTTTATGAAAGTAGGTCAAAGAAACTAATTAATTCAACTTTTTTTTGGTAATTTTTTGCAAGGGAGGTAATTTGAAAATATATTTAACTCATCAATTCCATTCTAAGTTAATTTTTTTTTATTACTACCGCATTGATTACTATATGTTAAGGTTCATAATTAAAAGAGAAAAATGTTAAGATTATTAATATTATTTATTATCATTTTCTAATTAGTCTATGATTTCTCAAAAAATCACTATCTTTTTGCTTTTGTTTTTCGGTGTTATGAAAACAGATGGTGAAATAATTAATTAGACTTTTTGAGAAGAATGGAAAGGCTGTCTCTGAGCGCGGACGTATGGGAAAAAGTGTTTTATTTTTTAATATTCAACTCACTCTCAATAATTTAAGTTAATTTTTGTTATTACTTCCACATTGATTATTATATGTAAAGGTTCATAAGTAAAATAGAAAAATGTTAAGGTTATTTATATTATTTTCTAATAAGTCTATGATCTCTCAAAATCACTATTTTTTGTTTTTGTTTTTCGGTGTTAACAGATGGTGAAATTTTAGGATTATAGTATAGAGAAGGCTGAAAAGGCTCTTTCTGGGCGCGGACGCCTGGGAAAAGCGTGTTTTTCGGTGGTGATTCTAATTACATTACCAATGTGTTTTCTTAGAACCATAAAAGTAAACGCCACTTGCCGTACATTTATTTGCATCGCATTGTTTTATTGTAAGTTATGGAGTAGGATCTATTTATGTGACTTAAATAAAGGCTCTCTTTGGGCGCGGACGCCTAAAAAAGCGTGTTGTTTGGTGGTGATTCTAATGTTGTGGCTGTGGTTGTGTTGTGGTTGTGTTGTGGTTGTGTTGAGGTTGTGTTGTGGTTGCGTTGTGGTTGTGTTGTGGTTGCGTTGAGGTTGTGTTGTGGTTGTGTTGAGGTTGTGTTGTGGTTGTGTTGTGGTTGTGATGTGATTGTGTTGTGGTTGTGTTGTGTTTGTGTTGTGGTTGTGTTTTGTTTGTGTTGTGGTTGTGTTGTGGTTGCGTTGTGGTTGTGTTGTTGTGTTGTGTTGTGTTTGTGTTGTGGTTGTGTTGTGTTTTGTTTGTATTGTGGTTGAGTTGTGGTTGCGTTGTGGTTGTGTTGTTGTGTTGTGTTGTGGTTGTGTTGTGGTTGTGTTGTGGTTGTGTTGTGGTTGTGTTTTGTTTGTATTGTGGTTGTGTTGTGGTTGCGTTGAGGTTGTGTTGTTGTGTTGTGTTGTGGTTGTGTTGTGGTTGTGTTGTGGTTGTGTTTTGTTTGTGTTTATGTTTGTGTTGTGTTTTTGTTCGTTTTGTTCTGTTCCAAAAATGTACATTTAAAAAGATTTACCGTGGCGGAGCACGGGATGCAGCTAGTTATTATTATATTATTAGTAGTAGTACATAATACCTTATATTTTTCTAGTCACAGTCAATCTCTGCGAATACCTTTATCCAATCAAAACACGTGTCTCTTCTTCCACTATCACATTTCGCCGTCAGAGACATGTAAACAGCCGTTTGATTGGCTTGTTTTTTCAGGACTTCCATCAGTCGCTGAGATTAATGTAAAATGAACCGAAGAGAAAACGACCAGAAAACGTACACAAGCCACCAAAACAGACAGAAGCCTTACTTGAACATTTCCTATGTTGTCGCGTTTTCAATTATATATCGGCCACATTCACACCTTTAATGATATATAGGCTACATTCACACATTGGATGATATATCGGCTACATTTACACATTCAATGATAAATAGGCTAAATTCACACATTCAATGATATATCGCCTACATTCACATATTCAATGATATATAGGCTACATTCACAAATTTAATGATATATAGGCTACATTCACACATCACACATTCAACGATATATAGGCTACATTCACATATTCAATGATATATAGGCTACATTCACAAATACATTGATATATAGGCTACATTCACAGTATCAATGATATATAGGCCCCATTTACACATTCAATGATATATCGGCTACATTCACACATTCAATGATATATCGCCTACATTCACATATCAATGATGAATCGGCTACATTCACACATTCAATGATATATCGCCTACATTCACATATCAATGATGAATCGGCTACATTCACACATTCAATGATATATCGCCTACATTCACATATCAATGATGAATCGGCTACATTCACACATTCAATGATATATCGCCTACATTCACATATCAATGATGAATCGGCTACATTCACACATTCAATGATATATCGCCTACATTCACATATCAATGATGAATCGGCTACATTCACACATTCAATGATATATCGCCTACATTCACATATCAATGATGAATCGGCTACATTCACATATTCAATGATGTATCTCCTACAACTACATATTTAATAGTGGTTTTTTTTTTTTTCAAATTTCAAATTAATAAAGATTATAATGAAATCTATTAACGGGTTAAGAAATTCAGCACAGGCAACAATAAAGATGATGCAATCTATTTCCTGGTTTCAGCATATATATGAAGTATGTGGTCAGTAAGTTAGGACTTTGGACACCATTCCTGCATGTCATCCCATACAAAAAAAAACAGTTGCCGCAACTCTATTTACACTCTAAACACACCTTGTTAGAAATCTGTTTAAATCAAGCAGAAAATTACTCTTGTATGTACCGTGTTTTTCTTTCATTCCCAAGTCGAGATCTGCGTTCTGATTGGTGTATTCGATTCTGTGTACTCGCTCACGCCAAGTTCACAACATACATGAGATCTGCCTCGTTCTGATAGGCGTATTCGATTATGTGTAATCGTTCCAACTAAGTTCACAAAAAATCGAATTTTGTTTAATCAGGCGGGAAATGACATCTTTCTGTATGTCTAGGTATGTCTAGGTATGGTTTAGGTCAAGGTTAAATTATGGGCCGTTATATAAGCAAAACCGCCTGGAAAGCGAAAGAGAGGAAGACCACTGGGAACATGGAGGAGAGAGATAGAAGAAGAAGCGCAGGCTACTGGCAAGACCTGGCATGAACTAAAGTGGCTCGCCCAAGACAGAGTGGAATGGCAGACGAATAAGTAATATAAGCAAAACAGAAAAACTAAAATATCAACGAATACTTGTTTAGTTATAGAGCGGGTTTGCTATTCTATACTAAAAACTATAACATGCTGTTAGTCTAAATACAAACTTAGTGTTAATCTAAATCCTAATTTAATGTTAGCCCAAATCTTAATTTATTGCCAACCTAAAGCTTAAAATATTTTTTTTTAAAATACCAACTTAAAATTAACCTAAATCCTAACTTACTGTTAACTTAAATCCTAACTTAAAGTTAACCTAAATCTAAACATACTGTTGACCAAAATCCTAGCTTAAAGTTAACCTAAATCCTAACTTATTGCTAAACTAATACCATTTCGAAATTCCAATCCTTCACTCAAATGAACAACAATTCTACCGAAACTAAATTTGTATTTCATGGATCCTTTTTTTTAAAACATCAAAGCAAATTGTTACAAAAAATTTTAAAAAAAATCTGCCCCGCAACCAAGACTCACATACCACTAAATAACACACCCCCCCCCCACACCCCATCCCACCCTTAACCAGTGTTTCTTCCAGACTTTTTTCTCCGGGGGGGCACTTGAAATTTTCGGGGGGGGGGGGGCGGTAGACTTTCTTCGGGGGACGGACACTGTTAAAAGTATATATTTTCTATATAAATTATATAAATTTCATTTTGTTCGGGGGGGGGGGGGGGGGGGGGGGTAAAAAAATTTCGGGGTAAGCCCCCCCGAAGAGATGTCTGGAAGAAACTCTGCCCTTAACTGACCCCCACCCCACTCTCCCCCTTCCTTAAATTCGAAGTGTTTCTAAGGACCACCTTTATTGAGTTTCGTTCTAGAGTTTTTCTTAAACTATTTTTTTCATCTTGTTTATTAATGGTATGAAACACAAAAATGGCTCTTTTATACTCTATTTCATTAATAGTAATATTGTTTTATACTTTCTCGTATTGTAAATGTGCAAAAAAAAAAAAAACTAACCTCGAAATCGAGATTTGGAAAAACTTAGTTTTGCAATTTACTATCCTGTAAGGATAATATCGAGAAAGTTTATGGGAGATAACTCCCGATTTATTTTAAAAATAGTTCCCCAGAACAACTTTCTATCTGCTTTACTCTCTATACCTATACTTATTATTCACTGAATGCGCGATATTCAAGAATCAGTTTTTCATATATTTATTTAATGTATATTTTTGTTCAAACATCAAAAAGTAATATTATACACAACACTAAAGAAAAAAACAAAACTATTTCTTTTGCTGTTGTGAGAGCTCATTTAGCTGATAAACAGTTATGCCATTAATTGATCATGAAAAATTGCCGAAATAAGAATTTTTAATATTCCAACTTGCTCATGCAACTAATAATAGATCTTTATAATTTAAAAATATCACCCCCCACCCCTCATCCTTTATACCCATTGTACCATTATTTGCATTCCCGACCATATCTTACCTATAAAATTGATATTGCTTTTAGCTTTCCTCAACCAACCTCCCCCCCTCCCCCCCCTTTTTTTCCCTCTACACACATACACACACACACACACTTTCTGCGTAAAATATTTTAACGTACCGACAGTTGTATACATATTTTTAACTTTCCAAAGACGTATTGATTTGAAATTTGGACAGACTAAAAAGAAAAGTGAGGGGGCGGTGTGGGAACGAAGTGTGTGGGGGGGGGGGGGGGGGGTGGAGGAGGAGGAAAGAGTGTTGACTAGCTTTAAAGATTGAAAAAGATAGACACGACAAAAATAGCACCAAAAAAAATCTTTTTTTTTTCCATCCCGAATGGAGATTTAACGACAAGTAAAGTAGCTTTCAGTATTTAAGGGCAATTTAATGACGTCACCTATCTAATTTTACCTTTAGATATTTAAACCACACCCATCCCATCTCCCGCTGAAATTCGACCACCCCCTTTTTCCTTGCTCCTATGTAAAAGTAAAAAAAAATATCCTTTAGAACAGGGGTTCCCAACCTTTTTTTTAATCTAGAGCACATTCTAAAATATCGGTAGGGTGGCGGGAACCACCTATTTTAAATCGACAAACTCCTTCCAGAGGCGTAGCGACCCTTCCCGTCACCCGGGGACAAAACTTTTGATTTGCACCCCCCCCCCCCCCTAAAACTGTCGATGTCCATCCCCTTCAACCTTTCAATAATGTTTATGAAAAAAAATTCTGTCTCTGTCGAATAGTGAGATGCGGGCACATACGAATCGTTCCGCGGGCGCCATGGCGCCCGCGGGCACGGGGTTGGGAACCCCTGCTTTAGAACCTAACGATTCTTAGGGCCCATTTAACGTATTTAAATGTTAACTTCTCGCTGACCCTAGATATAAATCAACGATATCTTTGAACTATATTAAATGCTTTAAAACAGATTACCTTTATTTCATCTGCCCCAAGTGTCTTAGACACAAACCGGAAAAGATGATGAACCATAAGCATAGGTCAGGGGTCGGCAACCTTTTGAAGCGGAAGAGCCAAAAGTTACAATTTTCACAATTTCCCTGGTTTTAAAGAGCCACTAATAATATTTTTATTTCAAGTATTTAATTTTTTGATTAAGATTATTAGTATTTGGTTAAGTAGCTGGAGAGCCGCATCTTGACATCAAAAGAGCCGCATGCGGCTCGCGAGCCGCAGGTTGCCGACCCCTGGCATAGGTTATATTGTAGCACTGAGTACGAGGTGTGGTTGCGACTGTATGCTTCACATCGGGTCCACAGGAATGATGGTGATGTTGATGATGACGGGGATGATGTTGTTGTTGTTGATGATGATAAAGATGATGATGATATTGTTGTTGATGCTGATGATGATAGTGCTATTGTCAATTAAATTATATGACAATTTTAACAATCAAATCTATTATATTTTACAATCAAATATATGTTTCAGTATAAACAGTGAGCAGTGTGTGTTAAAGTGTGTGAGTATGGCGTGGGGGGGGGGGGGGGAGTGAGGGGGTGTACTTTGAACTTGTGCGCTCGTGTGTACAAGCAGACAAGCAGCATCTCTACTTGTCAAGCAACGCTGTCATGCTTGTCAAATTTGTTATCCGCCTTGTTTAACAGGAGAATAAACCTCTATTAAAACACTTCTGACCATTTTCTCGATTGATTTGCTTTTGAATATTTTTTTAATGTAAAGGGAAATAATCCTAGGAGAAATGAAGGAAAAAATAGCCCCCTCCCATCGAGAGGTAAGTAAAGTAAAGTTTCCCTTTCAAACCTGACAGTCTATGGGGCAAGTGAAGTAGAGTACACTTGTTTCTGTGACCGGCATATGAAGAGATAGTGTGGTCAGCACTATGCCCAGCCGCCTTTACTTTCCTCAACGTGAGTTAGGTACCCATCAGAGTTGGGTGGACTCAGGGACGGTCTACTGACTTGAATCCGGATTCGAGAACGAGACTTACGGCTTAGCAGTCCAGCTCTTTGCCGCTAGACCACTCCGTCCCACATCGAGAGGTAGGACTGTTTTTATTCTGTTTTCTTTTATAATAATTTATTGTGACAAAATGCGCGACATCCCACAATAACGTGCATTGGAAAGGCCAGGGTTCGAATACTGGTGGGGCGGAGCTATACACAACACCATCAGGACCAGCCGACAATAATAAATAATAAAAAGTATCTCAGTATGAAAATCTGGAATAGGCGATCTCTATTCCACCTGCCTTGCCAGAACCTTGACTGATAACTACCGTCTAAATTAAAAAAAAAAATCTAACTAAAAAAACAACTTTTGTTTAATATAACAACACAGTTGATCGACACTTATTTAATTTCTAATGGGACGGCGTGGTCGAGAGGTAGAAACCTAGACTGTCAACCCGAAAGTCTCAAGTTCGGATTCCGGGGTCGAGTCTGTAGGACGACCCTGAGTCTACCCAGCTCTGATGGGTACCTGACTCATGTTAGAGAAAATAAAGACGACCGGGCATAGTGTGGACCATGATATCCCCATGTATGCCGTGGTCATTAAGCAGATGAACTCTACTTTCATTATTTAGCTTTAAAAAATTTGAAAAGTAGCTTCATTTCAGTTTCAAATATAGATCACATTTCTTCCAAACTAGGTTTCTGCTTTCTTATGTTAAGCTTTTTTGTTATTTTAAATTAAAAGTTCGCCTCCATTTAAAAAAAAACAACCGGATATTCTTTTTTAAAAGACATTTTTCCCCTTACAAATGAGACTCTCTAGTGTTGATGTTTAATTTTTAAAAAAAATTAAAATCGCGTAGGAGAGACTAAAAAAAATATCTCTGCAGTAATCAGAAACATTTTTTAAAAAAATGAAATCTTTTGTTGTGCACATTTCGAAACAAAACCAAAAAAAAAAAAAAAAAAAACGCGCTGTAATATAAGGCAGCTAATTGTGTACGAAGGGAGATAATACACGTATTAAAGGGAAATAACCGAACTGAAAATTTTAAATCTTCATGTTAAGGTGGAATTCAGAGAGACAAGCTCAGAAACAAAAAAAATTCCATGGCGGCGTGAAGATATTTGTATTGAAAATGTTTCTATTTTAGATCGATAATCTAGTGGCTTGCTCTAGAAATAATTACAACATTGCAAATACAACACCAAAACCAACACAAAAAAACACAATAATACAAGTGATAAATTGCAGATATTCTGTGAACTTTCATTTTTTCATTACGCAAAAGATAAAGTACTTTTTTTTTTCAAAATGTAAAGAAGAACCACTATTTAAGAACTAAAAAGCGTGGGTCGCTATATTGTACATCGAATACCTTTACAAGAATTTAAGAAGCTACCTACGTCTTTATTTTTTATTTATTTTTATTGAAGTTCATTATTATATTTAAAGAAAATCCTTCATTTTCTCCTTTTTAATGCTTTATTACATGAAGGTTTGTTATTTAAACGTTTTTGGTTAATTTTATTTTCAACAGTTAAAATTGTGTTCATACAGTATTATTGCTTGACTAAAAACAATTACGCACTAAATGAGCACCAACAATGTGCGTATAATAGCGCTGTATTAAGTACTATAGGAAACTTTAATTAATTATGCATCTAATAAAGCCAAATTTTATTTCACGGTACACTGTCTTCGAGTCTTGATCCACGTGCCAAGTTTCAAAGAAATTGGTCAGTTAGAAGTGGTCGTCGTTTCAGTCGCCAGTTTCGATCCATGACGGACGAGAGATAAAAGACAGAATTCGGTCTTCGAAGAGGGTATGCTATTCTATCAGATTCCTCTATTTCAGCTAATTGTTATTTAAATTGGCGGAACCTTAGTTTCAAGCGCTAGTTACGGTGTAGAAGTTAAACCCTTGAATTTAATTACTAAAATATATCTTAGCAGACGGCAGACAGTTAACTGAATCCAAAAAAAATATGTTTCACAGTCTAGGTTCAAAATTATCATTTTCTTAATAATACTAATTTTAATTTTTGTGTTAATTATACGATGATGAATGTCAATATAAAAGTTGTTTTGTCTCGAGGTGTTTTTCCGGTAGTACTTTTCAACATTTGTTTACATCTCATCTATCTATATCTATAATTCTCTTCTGGGAGACGCTAGAAAACAAGCTGTAAGCGCGCTCCCTACCTCCCCACCCCTACATGGTCTGGTGAGCTGTGGTTTACGCTAAATGTTTACATAACTATCGTAGAGCCGGGTTTAGTGACGACTATTAACTATGCGGAGGTAACTAAGAGGAGGCTGGTTTCACGAGGGGGGGGGGGGGGGTAGGGTAAGGGTTGGGGGAAATGAGGGTGGGGGTAGTATCGTCCTTAACGACCTACTGATAGTGTTTTAAAGCAAATATTTTCAGTGGCAGCATTGGTACTGTCAAATTCACAAATTATGAATTACTGAAAAGTAGAAAATAAAACAACTAAATAGCGGCGTATGATATGCTCGTCAGCTCGTCTATATATAATTCTCTTCATGGGGACCATAGAAAACACCACGCAGCTTAGCCACCACCCTCATCCCCATCTGTCAGGTGAGCTGTGGTTCACCCCGAATGTTTACAATAGTAGAGCCGGTTCGAATAAGTGACGGCTATTAGGGGCAGATAATTTAGTTTTTAACCGATTTGAAACTAAGGGGAGATAATAAGTTCTGCTTGATATTTTTAATTGACGTCTGTAAACGGCTGCTTTCACTGGGTGGGGGGGGGGGGGGGGGGGTGGGGGGGGGTGGGGGGGGGTGGGGGGGGGTGGGGGGGGGGGGGTGGGGGGGAGCCAGGGTGGTGGGGTAGTGTCGAATTCACAAATTATGAATTGTTGATAAGTAGAAAACTACTAGATAGCGGCGTATGCTACGTCGCGGGTCAGCTCGTAATCATTAATACTATAAATAAATGACAGAACATTCGCATCATAGTGTCTAGTTTAGATGAACTGACGGGCAATTTCTATATCACGTTAAATGTCATTCCCTGTGTCATATGTCACATCATGTCATTAGATCAAGTCTTAGCTGTGGAATTTCAAGAAAAGGGAGTTAAATATCACGCCAATGTCAAGGTCTAGCATCTGATGTCCGACGACAATTTTAATTACTTTGATTTAGATGTTGGCATTTAGGCAGAGGTCAAGGTCACACAGTTCATTCGCCCCGGTCACTTAAAATGTTTGAATCGGGTTTTACTAGGAGAGGAGGGACGGCGTGGCCTAGCGGTAGAGAGCTAGACTGCTAACCCGAGGGTCTCGAGTTCGATTTCGGGTTCAAATCAGTGGAACGACCTAGAGTCCACCCAGCCCTGATGCGTACCTAACTCACGTTTGGGAAAGTGAAGGCAGCTGTGGTAGCCCAACATTCCCCAGTGGTAACCCACCATTCCCCAGTGGTAACCCACCATTCCCCAGTGGTAACCCACCATTCCCCAGTGGTAACCCACCATTCCCCAGTGGTAACCCACCATTCCCCAGTGGTAACCCACCATTCCCCAGTGGTAACCCAACATTCCCCAGTGGTAGCCCAACATTCCCCAGCGGTAACCCAACATTCCCCAGCGGTAACCCAACATTTCCCAGTGGTAACCCAACATTCCCCAGAGGTAACACAACATTCCCCAGTGGTAACCCAACATTCTTCAGTGGTAACCCAACATTCCCCAGTGGTAACCCACCATTCCCCAGTGGTAACCCACCATTCCCCAGTGGTAACCCACCATTCCCCAGTGGTAACCCACCATTCCCCAGTGGTAACCCACCATTCCCCAGTGGTAACCCAACATTCCCCAGTGGTAGCCCAACATTCCCCAGCGGTAACCCAACATTCCCCAGTGGTAACCCAACATTTCCCAGTGGTAACCCAACATTCCCCAGAGGTAACACAACATTCCCCAGTGGTAACCCAACATTCTTCAGTGGTAACCCAACATTCCCCAGTGGTAACCCAACATTCCCCAGTGGTAACCCACCATTCCCCAGTGGTAACCCAACATTCCCCAGTGGTAACCCAACATTCCCCAGTGGTAACCCACCATTCCCCAGTGGTAACCCAACATCCCCAGTGGTAACCCAACATTCCCCAGTGGTAACCCAACATTCCCCAGTGGTAACCCAACATTCCCCAGTGGTAACCCAACATTCCCCAGCGGTAACCCAACATTCCCCAGCGGTAACCCAACATTCCCCAGCGGTAACCCAACATTCCCCAGTGGTAACCCAACATTCCCCAGTGGTAACCCACCATTCCCCAGTGGTAACCCAACATCCCCAGTGGTAACCCAACATTCCCCAGTGGTAACCCAACATTCCCCAGTGGTAACCCAACATTCCCCAGTGGTAACCCAACATTCCCCAGCGGTAACCCAACATTCCCCAGCGGTAACCCAACATTCCCCAGCGGTAACCCAACATTCCCCAGTGGTAACCCAACATTCCCCAGTGGTAACCCAACATTCCCCAGTGGTAGCCCAACATTCCCCAGCGGTAACCCAACATTCCCCAGCGGTAACCCAACATTCCCCAGTGGTAACCCAACATTCCCCAGCGGTAACCCAACATTCCCCAGTGGTAACACGACCCTCCACTACAAACAACATTTTTTCATCACCTATATCATTTTTTCCCGGGGAATTTCAGGTGAGGACATAGTAGGGGTCGGCGTGGTTGAGTAGGTAAAGCTCATGGTTGCTAAACTGAAAAGTCTCGAGTTCGAACCCTCAGCCAGATGAGGCTCGTTAGCTGGGTACAGCAACTCTTCTAAGAGAAAAAGCTCCAAATTAAAAAAAACTGCTGCCTTGTAGTTTGTTCTTGGTTGGACAAAGACTATGGAAGCAAATCCAAAAAGGAAAAGCAGGCTGAAATCGGAGTCATCGGCCTACATGGCGTATAACAAGTTACCGTGTAATACTTAATTATGTGGAGGGGATCCCTTCCACCATTAGATTTAAGAACGAAGAATAAGAAAGAAGGTGAGGACCTACATTGTTATTCTGATCCTTGTTTTCCCAAGTGTATGGTGGATGTAATCCATTGCCCTTTTTCTTACGTGTATTTGAATTCTCGAGAAGAAAACAGCGTTTGGGCGATAAAGTTTAACACTTTTGAGAGAAGCTTTAACCTTAACTGAATTATAAGGGTTGAAAACGTTTAATATTCTAAAGACTTTGAGGACGTTCTAAACTTTTAAACCCCCCCTCACCAGAGGCGTAGCGATGGGGGGGGGGGCAGGGGGGGTACATATGTCCCCAGGCGCCGACCCTAGGGGCGCCAAAATGGGTTGGGAAAAAATTAATAGCTCATCTTAGCTGTAGTTTTGAATTATAAATATAAAAAAATTTATGGGGGGGGGGGGGGGGGGGGCGTCAAATTGAAAGTTTGTCCCCTGGCGCCGGGAGGGGTCGCTACGCCCCATCCCGGTCACGTGGTCTCCCCCCAATCAATCTTCGGATCACCATCGAAAGCTCTGAAAGTTTAATGCCGTCTTTTGTGTGTCCGTGGACTTTTGTGGGGTTAGGTCCGTGACTTTGAATGGATGTGATGTCGGCAAGATAAAAGAAGGTGAAGGGGGCTGGGAGGGGGTGGGGGTGGGGGTGGGGTGGGGTGGAGACTGAAGTACCCAGCTTAAATACCATCTTTTTTTTAAAAAGAATTCTAGTTAACTAAACAAATGTTCTTTTAAAAAGAAAACATTTTTTTTTTGACATGGAGATTAGAGCTACGAGATTCGCCGGTGTGTTTCTGATTAATTTAAAACAAACTACAGCGTAGGAGAGTCTTTAAAAAATATCCCTGCAGTAATCAATAGCATTGTTTTTAAATAAGAAATATGAAATCTTTTGTTGTGCACATTTCGAAACAAAACCAAAAAAAAAAAACGTGCTATAATATAAGGAAGCTAATTGTGCACGAAGGGAGATAATACACGTAATAAAGGGAAATAACCGAAGTGAAAATTTAAAATCTTCATGTTTGAGTAACATATAGAGAGAAAGCTCTCGCAAGATTATATTTCTTGAAACAAATATTTCAATGGCGTTGGGATATTTGTATGGATATTGCATTTATATTACTCCAATAATATAATGGCTTGTCCTAAAAGAGATACAGTGTAAACAACAGAAACAAAAACATGGTTTGAATAAATATTATATAAATATATTTGCAATAAGATATAGTCTACAAGAGATATTAATAAGTGCTTTGAGATATTTAGACAGGGTTCTCTGCATGTATGAGCTTGATATTAAAACGTTTTTTAAGCATTTTTCAGTACTTCAAAATGTTTAATACAATAAAGTTGCATGACTAACAACTAATGCGCACCAAATGAACATGAAAATGCGCGTATAATAGTGCGGGATAATAGTAGATCCCTCTAGTTTATTAAGGAAATTTTAATTAATTCATAAAAAAATAATTAGGCATCAAATTATGTCAACTTTGATGTCAGATTGCACTGTCGCTGGTTCTTGACCCACGTGCCAAATTTGAAACGAATCGGTCAGTTATAAGTTCCCAAAATTTTGCTCGGCAGTTTTGATCTATGACGACAGACAGAGGAATCAAGTTGTAAAAAAGCTTGTAAATTGTTAATGACAGGTCGCCAGACGGACATCTGTCATTCTAGCAGACGGCAGACAGGTGTTACATAACCCAGGACAACAAAAGAAATACATTTATCAGTCGAACATAACCCAGGACAACAAAAGAAATATATTTATCAGTCGAAATTTCAAAACAATTTATCTTCATAACCGTAGTATGTTGACTAACTTGTCAAATCAACAATGAGGAATATCGGTTGAAAAGGAGTTTTATTTACCTAGGAAATTTTTTCTACATTTTTTTTACACCTTTTTACACATTAATCTTGTGATTAAATGACAAAACATAAGCATCACAGTGTCTAGTTTATATGGAGAAACAGGTAATTTTCGTATCATGTGAACGGGAATTCCTTGCGTCACGTCTTTCAACCTGTCGTTAGCGCATGTATTAGCCATTGGAGAAAATAAGTGAGTTATCTCGCTTATGTCATGGGCTAGCGTCTGGTGTCACGCGTACACGGCAATTTGAATTCATTTGATTTAGATGTTGGCATTGATTACGACAAAAGGACAGGTCGCAGAGTTCAAAAAACCCCGGTCAGTTAAAAATGTTGTATCGGGGATATGTTAGAAGTGGTGTGGTGGTGTGTGTGTGGGGGGGGGGGGGAAGGTTTGTTTTTCTAAACTCATAATGATAAGGGAAGGGGGGGGGGATAATGTTTTCTTAGTACCTAACATACCAACCGGAGCAATAGATGGTGGGTAACCTGTCGCCATAATAGGACATAAACCTGGCGTCTTGACAGGACAAAAACCTGTCGCCCTACTATGATATAAACCTGCCGTCATATAAGGAAAAAAACAACCTGCCGTCATATAAGGAAAAAAACAACCTGCCGTCTTCTAAGACATAAACCTGCCGTCCTACTAGCAAGCACCAACAGGAAAAACTCCCGAAAAGAGCATTCAAGGCCACTACTTCGTGGGCATGTTCCTCTAACTTTCCCAGAGGTAAACCCATCTCTATGTCGCTTCTCCGGGTTTTTCTCGGCCTGCCTCTCTTCTATTTCCCTGTGGATGCCACGCAAGGGCTCAACTTGCTATGTTGGTCATCTGGTTCCTAGGGGGGGGTGACACCATTAAGTGCCGCACCTGGTGACACCCGACCTCGCTACGCCACTGGTGACAAGGTTAACTTTTATAGAGCTTACGCCATAACTAAGTTACAAGGGTTTGAAAATATCTAATTCTCTAACGGCTTCAGGGACGATTAAAAACCTTTTAAATTCCTCCGCGCTGAAAAAAAAAGTTCCATTCTTCCCCACCCCGTATTAAACTAAACAAACTTTATCCCCCAAAAAGGACCGGCCATGCATTTCCGGTTATCAGCCCCCCCCCCATCCCGGTCACGTGGTCTTCCCCCCAATCAATCGTCGGATCACCATCGAAAGCTCTGAAAGTTTAATGCCGTCTTTTGTGTGTCCTTGGATTATTGGGGGGTTAGGTCCGTGACTTTGAATGGATGTGATGTCGGCAAGATAAAAGAAGGGAGGGGTGGGGGTTTGGGGGGGGGGGGGAGATGCTGAACTGAAGTACCCAGCTTAAATAACATCTTTTTTTTAAAAAGTGTCTTGTTAACTAGACAAATGTTGTCCAGTGTTCATCGTAACTATAAAGTTCAAATAAAATGTACCGGCAAGCCGACAACTTCCCGCATACTAAAAATCTACGCCATAAAACGTAAACCATTCCCCGAAGTCATTAATTCAGTCGCTGGGGCATTTCGTGGTGTAAAATTGGCAGAGCTTCCTCAACCCCCCCTTCTCCCTCCTCCCTTCCCACCCCGTCCCGCACACAAACACCCACACCCATCACCATACATAAAAATATGTCGATACATGATTGATAAACCGAGCAAAAAACTGGCTAATATATTCAACACTCGAAGTGGAAGGAGCACACTACCCAACACATAGACAAACAAATAGGAGAGTGGGCACCAGGGGACTGTCCTCGCATCTCTAGGTATCAGATAACATTTGTATACAGTCACACATCGTCGGAAGCTGCAACATATAGTCAGACATCGTCGGAGTTGGCAATGACATCCAACATATAATCACACATTGTCGGAAGTTGCATTGATATCATTATATAATCACACATCGGCGGAATTTGCAACATAAAATCACAGACATTCGGAAGTTGCAACATAAAGTCACAGATAGTTAGAAGTTGCAACATAAAGTCACAGATAGTTGGAAGTTGCAACAGAAAGTCACAGATAGTTGGAAGTTGCAACAGAAAGTCACAAATCGTCGGAAGTTGCAACAGAAAGTCACAAATCGTCGGAAGTTGCAAGCATGATCCAGGATTTAAACATGTATTGCAACATGTATTGAGATTTGTCGCAGTGATTAACAAAGAATTAGTGCCGAGAGGCCAAAAAGTGCATTGACGCAATAAAGCCTACATTATCAACGAGGGGAACATATAGATAGATGAGATTGGAGAATGACCTAGTAATGTAGCTTTTTAGGGGAGTGTGATCTATAGATTCAATTTTTGGGGAGGGTGATCTATTGATACAATTTTTGGGGTGGGTGATCTATAGATACAATTTTTGGGGAGGGTGATCTATTGATAAAATTTTTGGGGATTGTGACCTACAGATACAACTTTGTTAGGCCTATTTTGACCTATAAATACAACATTGGGGGGGGGGGGGTGTGACTTATAGATATAGTTTTTGGTGGGACCAACAGAAACACCTTATAAGTAAATAGGAGGATGACATTAACAAACAAAAAACAACTCAGGAATTCATGACTCCAAACACCCAGCTAAAAAACCCAGCATGAAAAAAAATACAAATGCTACCAGAATACATCAATATAATTACTCTAACAAATTGGTTTCCCATTTTTTCCATTGCGAAATGGTTTTAATTTTATGAAAAATTAATCGAATTTTTTTAAATGGATGCTTATATGAATTTCACGAACCCAAAACGTAATCAATATTTAAATAATAGAAAGGTTCTCATAGTTCGGTTTCGTATACCCCTAACAGGATGTGGTACAGCAAGCAGTGTATCAGTGCCCACGCCGCGCTGTGCATTGTGGGTCAAGTTTCTATTGATCCGAGGGTCCCTTGCTGATTGGCAGATCTGGTCACGTGATCTGACACTATCGGAACGTGGCGCTCCAGAAAGCTGGGTCCATTAGAACTAGGGGGTAAGTTCAAGGAGAGGTCGGCGAGTGGTTGTTGAGGGTTGGTTGTGCTGTTGGTGGATGGGGGAGGTTGGGTGTGGTGTTCACTGTTTCTTTCTGGTATTTCTCTAAGAGGGGAGCACCGAACCCCCCCCCCCCCCCGCCCTCCATCACGTCTACCGTACTCCACCTTCCAAACGAAATGGAATTTATATAGAAATATATTAGAAATATATATATATATACTTTAACCAGTGTCTGCTCCACCACCCCTCCCCCGAAAAATGTAGTCCCCCCCCCCCCCGAAAGTTTCAAGTCCCCACCCCCAGGATGTTATGATACAGAATAAGGTTTACAGGTTTGAATTCGGTATATCACAATTATCAAACGCAGTGTTTTTTTTTAATCTTTCTGGGGGGGGGGGGGGGAAGGGGCACTTGGGCACTTGGGCACTTAAAACTATCGTGAGCGTTTCTTGAATTTAAACATCTAGCGAGTTTATATTTTCTATTAAAAAATTGATATTTTCTTCTATTTCGTCCGGGTGTGGACTTGCTCCGTGTGTGTGTGGGGGGGGGGAGTATGGGTGTGTGCGTGTGTGTGCATCCCCCCCTTCCCCCTCCCCCTCCCCGACCACTGAAGAAATGCCTGAAAGAAACTCTGTTTGATATGGTGTATCACAAGCCAACCATAACCGTCCCCAGTTTGGGTAAGGTCCGTTGGAGTTTAATTTGGACCAAGAACATCAACTAAAGAAACACGAAGTTGTATTATTATTGCATGGTATCTGTCTCATTTTGGTGTTGTTAGAAGTCTAAGCTAGAATAGACGTCAAAAGAAATAAAAAGTAAAGACAAAATATGTTGTTTTGGTCAAAAACAAATCAATGCCCATCTGCCCGCCCCTCCCCCCACCCCCACACACACCCACACACCAACCCACCCACCAGCAAACAAGTCGTCTGCCTGCAACTCGACCCAACATCAACAGTCAAACAACAAGGGGATTATCGTTTCCAATAACAGAGCGGATTAGCCAGGGTTTTTTTCAAGGCAGAGGAAAGGGGCAGATAATGCATTTATTGTGTTATTTTCATACCGGACAATACCAATTGCTACAGCTATAAACCGGTTTATAAATTATAAAGGGCATTGTTGAGACCCAGTGGTCCATTGACAGATATTGATTATCAGAGTCTGTGGCGGGGGGGGGGGGGAGTAGAAATTTTATGTTATCAGCATAATGTCCACTGGATTATAAACTTTTTTCAACGTATAACATTTTGTATACATGTTATTTAGACTAGAATCGTCTAAAGATAGTATGCAGATATTTAAGTAAAGCTCGTTTCGTTAGACAAAAAGCTGGACTAAAGAACGTCTATAAAACACTCGTAAATTATAATTTTGTCAAGGGGGGTGCACGCCCCATGCGGCATCCTCCTTAGTTACGCCACTGACTTAAAAATACCTCCCCATCAAAGTTGAATTCAACGCCTCACCTCAGTCATATATGTGCATGCAGCGCACAGCCCAACAATAACGGCAATCACGTGATTACCGTAAGCTCAGATACAGGATACGCGTGCGGACGACAAGCGCTGACCCCCCGGGGGGAAGGAGAAAATGCTAATGGTAACGCGGCAATCAATATGACATGATCTATTTTGTTGCACCGCTTGCCTACACGCGAACATTTACAGGGGATAGAACACTGGAGTGTCATTTTGTGGGGTGGGTGACATCATACGAACATCAAACTTAACATCATACAAATATCACACGAACATTACATGAACATCAACCAGGAATAGAACACTGGGGTGTCATTTTGTTGGGTGGGGAACGTCATGAGAACCTATAACCTAACATCACACGAACATCTAACCTAACATCACACGAACATCTAACTAACATCACACGAACATCTAACCTAACATCACACGAACATCTACCCAAACATCACACGAACATCTACCTAACATCATACGAACATCTAACCTAACATCACACGAACATCTAACCTAACATCACACGAACATCTAACCCAACATCACACGAACATCACACGAACATCTAAACTAACATCACTCGAACATCTAACCTAACATCACACGAACATCTAATCTAACATCACACGAACATCTAACCTAACATCACACGAACATCTAATCTAACATCACACGAACATCTAACCCAACATCACACGAACATCACACGAACATCTAATCTAACATCACACGAACATCTAACCTAACATCACACGAACATCTAATCTAACATCACACGAACATCTAACCTAACATCACACGAACATCTAATCTAACATCACACGAACATCTAACCCAACATCACACGAACATCACACGAACATCTAAACTAACATTACACGAACATCTACCTAACATCACACGAACATCTAATCTAAAATCACACGAACATCTACCCTAACAACATCATACGAACATCACACGAACATCACACGAACATCTAAACTAACATTACACGAACATCTACCTAACATCACACGAACATCTAATCTAAAATCACACGAACATCTACCCTAACAACATCACACGAACATCACACGAACATCACACGAACATCACACGAACATCTACCTAACATCACTCGCTAGTTACGAAACTACCTCTACAGAATACAGAACCATAATCCTTCCTAGACAGAATGAATGTATTGTAGTAAACTGATCAGCTCTTTTAATTAAATTTATATCCTGATTAGTTGAAAAATAGACTTTAAGATGGTCTTTAAAAAAAAAACTGATCACATCAGGGAGGGTTGTGATCGATTACCAATCACGAGTATTTGTAGCTGATTAAGCGTTCGTTATACAGTAAATACCTAGTTTACACACAGACACATAAAACATAGCGACAATAATTTATATCCATACGTTTGTGTGTTTTTCTATTTGGTTTACAATTTTTTAAAGGTTTCTATTAATTTTACCTGGCCATCTTGCTGTCATCGGGACGGAGTGGTCTAGCGGTAGAGAGCTGGACTGCTAACTCGTAAGTCTCGAATTCGAATCCGGGTTCAAGTCAGTAGACCGTCCCTGAAAGTTAGGGAAAGTAAATGCGGCTGGGCATAGTGCTGACCACACTATCCCTTCATATGCCGAGGTCACAGAAACAAGTGAACCCTACCTCATAGGCCGCCAGGTTTGAAAAGGGAACTTTACTTACTTTACTATTTTGCTGACAGCAACAGATCAAATAGAACAGTAAGCCGGTGAATGGGGAAAAACCCACTGAATTTATCGGGACACCCAACCCCCCCCCCCACCCCCACCTCTGCACCACTGTCGTGTCGAGCCTCACTTTAGCAACGACGAGAATAACTTAGGAAGTCGAAGCTCAAGGAATTATGGGATAGGATTCTACCGGGTATTAACGTCTGCTTTACTTCAGCTTTAGTTAAAAGCGTTTGTCTTTGGTTAAATCTTGTAATCCCGTGCCCGCGCTAGGAATCGGAAGTGACGTCATATGTATATTATATTTCAATCATTATCAAATGTTCTTAAAATAGTTTTTTTTAATGGAGGTCTTAATATTCTATTAACTTCAAAAGATTTTTTATATAAATTATTTTAGAAAAGATTGTTTCAGATTATATTTCTAAAATTGCGATCTAGGAGCTAGAGATTTTAGTTTTTGAAAGTCTGAGGCGCGGATTATTTTTTGTATTTTATTCATCGATTCCTTTTTTCCCGCTTCGAGAGCAGTTTTGAGAAAAATGGGAGGTAATCCAATAGGGGCGTCGCGAGGGTTTTAGTCGCCTGAGGAAAAAACAAAGTTCTCTTTACTCTGGGAGAGAATTAGTTGGGAAATTTACAGTAATATGTTTTACAGTACTTGACAGTAATAAGGTTTTACAGTAAAACATTTACCAGAATTTTACAATAGTAAGTTTTACAGTAATCAGTTTTACAGGAATAAGTTGTACAGTAATAAGTTTTAAAGTAATAAGTTTTACAGTAAAATGTTTATCTGATTTTTACAGTAATAAGTTTTTGAATTTTATAGTAATAGGTTTTACAGTAATAAATTTTACAGTAATAAGTTTTACAGTAAAAAGTTTTACAGTAAAAAGTTTTACAGTAAAAAGTTAACCATAATTTTACAGTAATACGTTCTACAGGGATAAGTTTTAAAGAATGTTAATTTAGTAAGTTTTAAACTAATAAGCTTTGCAGTTTTGAGTTTTACAGTAATGCGTTTTACAATAAAACTTTTTTTTACAAAATTCTACAGTAATCAATTTTACAGAAAAAGTTTTTACAGAATTTTTTTATTAATCCGTTACAAAACAAAGCCCGGTACTGATCATGGCTGAGTAGCCTCAGGAACCTTAAATATAATAAATGCGATCATTCACATACAAATAAAACATGCAAAAAACTGAAACAATTTTTTTTGACTCGGTAAGGTAAATTAAAAATATGATTCAATAAACTAATACCTTTGTATATTTCGGATTTCGATAATTAAAGGTTTTCGATTCGGGTGATTTTGGCAAATCGGGATTCGGCTTTTTGAGAAACACTCACGACTAAAAAAAAAAAGAACTCTCTTTGATGCGAGTTAGACGAAACATGTCAGTATGCTATGGATTTCTCTATCACGCTGTACTATTTTTTTGGACTAAACAAACTTCGATTTTTATAACAAAAATATATTTAAAATTCCAATTTAATGAAACAAATCTCTACGGAAATTAAACAGAACAATATGAGTTATATTACTTATAAGTGATTTACTGTGTGTGGAAATAATCGGAACATGATATTTATATTAAAATAAATTATATCAACATATACCCTTCTTAGTGGGACGACGTAGTTCTCGAGTTCGAATCCGGGTTCAAGTTTAAATAAAACGTTCCTAAGTCCACCCAGCTCTGATGGGTACCTAACTCACGTTAGAGAAAGCAAATGCGGCAACCTTTTGAAGCGGAATAGCCAAAAGTTACAATTTTCAAAATTTCCCTGGTTTTAAAGAGCCACTTACATTTATTTTATTTCAAATATTTTATTTTTTTTATTAAGATTATTAGTATTTGTTCAAGGAGCGGGAGAGCCGCATCGTGATATCAAAAGAGCCGCATGCGGCTCGCGAGCCGCAGGTTGCCGAACCCTTGGCTAGGGCATAGTGCTGACCACAATATCCCTTCATATGCCGAGGTCACAGAAACTATGCTTCATCTGCCCCATGTCCTCTTGGGCACGAACGGGAAATGATGATGATACCTTTCTTACGTGTATAAATATTTTGAATGTGTGTAGCAAGGGTGGGGAGGTGGCGTTGGGGGAATGG
>NW_026734043.1:0-24255 GCF_028476545.2 Physella acuta
ACGACCTTTTATACATACAGCATATATATATATATATATATATATATATATATATATATATATATATATATATATATATATATATATATATATATATATATATATATTTTAAAAGCCTTATTTAAAATGTGTTGCCACTCAAAGCTGAAGTCTGTTTCATTTATCAGTTAATGATTTTAATTCAAGATTGTAATTACCCCAACTAATTGTGCATGCAGTAATTATCAGGACCTGCTAGAAGTACATCATGTTTTTGAGTTTGTTGTTAGCCCATTCCCCCCCCCCCCCCTTACACGTATACACACATCAGAGCGGGCAGGTAATTTTTTTTCCCAGCGAACAGGAAGTGACGCCACTCGTGTGAAACCATGCGTAATCACGTCTGCTTGTTTGCTTGGTCAGTGTTCAAACCTGTAGACCGAATATGACGTCACGTGGCAGCCTGAACGCACAAGGAAGTTGGGAATTTGAACATCTTTAAAGACATTTGGAGGGATTTAGAGGGATTTATTCTTAGCATAGCCAATACTCTTCAAAGAACTTAGATAATCAAAATTATATATATATATATATATATATATATATATATATATATATATATATATATATATATATATATATATATATATATATATATATATATATATATATATATATATATATATTTGCAAATACATATTATGTTTTTACGTGTATATGTTTTTAATATGCAAACACATACTCATAAAAATTCTCAAAATATTTCCTTTAATGATTGTAACATTTTATAATTGATATGGTCCATCTAAAATTTGCTGAAGATATACATATCTCTATTTGTGTATTCTATTTTTAGCTGTAATATCTTGATAATCAATTTATCTTGATACCTTGATACAGTGGTGTAGACAAGGTAGGGTTGATTGGGAACGTTTTTTCTCAATAATTGCATGTTTTATTTTCCCAGTGTTAACGTCAAGACGTGTAAAAGCCCTAAGCAAATCTAGTTCAAACGTTGAAAAACTCGACATCTACTATTGAAACTTATCGGTTGACTAACATAGCTCATATTATTGACACTGTTTCTTTCAGACATTTTTCTCCTAGAGGGTACTTGAAACTTTCGTGGGGGGGGGGGGGGGTAGGGACTAGTAGAAGTATATATTTCTACATACATTCTATACAGAGATGCTTGAAATAAACACTGATTATATAACAAGCCCGCCGCCTTACGGTCGATAATAATACAACCACACATATTAAAACCCAAAGCAATTTCATACCGCAACAATTTATTTAACATATCACCAAAAACATTAGCAAAGACTACAATAATTTTGAAAGAAAATTGTAACCGTTTTTTATCAAAGGCACCAAAGACAATTTAGTTCACAAATCTAATCCGATACTACACACTTTCACCTTTGGACCCGACCCCCCACACCCCCACATAACTTTCCCCACCCTCACATCTACGCCACACAAACGAAACTCCATCACGCCTACGCCACGACCGACCTTGGGGTCGGGACACACGCATTAACCGACACACTTCAGCCTCCTGATGGTGGGGAATCCCAGTCGGCCACGGCACGTGATCTAATTGCTAATCAAGTGGGTGACCTATTAATTTGATAACGCAACATGGTACTGATGGTTCAAAGCCCTTCAATATATTTTCTTATTGTTGTTTGTTGTTTCGAATTGAACGACTCATAATTTCCTGATAGACGGAACACTGGGGTTATAAACGGTGCATTCTAATTGACACAGACAAGATTGAATTGCTGATCATCTATTATTTGTCAGAATAAACACATGTTACATACGTATATCCACACAATATTATAGGCCTATATAGGTCGATATTGTCAACTAACATAGTAACCTTTTATTAAGGCATATATATATATATATATATATATATATATATATATATATATATATATATATATATATATATATATATATATATATATATATATATATATATCTGATTGGGACTAGGGCGACGGTTATGGTAAAGATTACATCTCTCATTAAGTGACGATTAAGTAGCCAAGTCTAACATATTGGCGCTAGAAAATTACCCTCGATGTTGTCGCCCCTGAAGTTACGCCCCTTGCATCTCTCCACCACGTCCTTATTTTTATCCACTGCAGTAATATAATTGTCTCGTTAATTTTGGTGTACCGTCCACGATTTATTTTGGTCCACTTTCTATCTTAAAATATAAAAATCAAACACATTTTCCACCTTCTATCTTATGAAAGAACATTTTTAAAAAATTAAAATTTATGACTTTCTAACCAACATTGAACACCCCCCCCCCAACTCTAACCCTAACCCAAAAAACAAGTGCTAGATAAGCACAAGCGCTTGTTACGCGTCTAATCAGGTCAAAACCGGTTGTGACCTGAATAGTATTTGTACTACGAGTTGTTAGGCCTAAGTGTAGTCGTCTGCTTCTCGAGGGGATTGTCTTTCTGATTGGCACGTGACTGCGATCACGTGGACGTGAGAATTTGGGGGGGGGGGGGGGTGATCTATTTTAATTTTCTACCGTGATTTGATCTGTGAGGTGGGTGGGTGTGGGAGGGGGGTGTTGGGTGCTACAGCAGGAAAACCGACGCCCTCTACTATTTTGATACGTTTACAGCTGTTATTTAATTTTGTCTTCTTATTTTCAGTTCATTTAAAAGCTTATTATTATAACGTTTTTTTATTTACATTTTTTAAAAATATATTTTATTTTTCCAACCCTTCCCCCCTCCCCCCACTTTTTAATAATTCCTTCTAAATGAAGTTGACACCTTGTAGGCGACGACTAAACATATCCATAGTCTGTGTTCGATGTTTAGGCAAAAAAAAAATCACTCAACCGTGAAGAAACAGTTCACCGTCGTCGGTTAGCTGCTAGTACTTAATATTATTTCCTCCCTTTACATTTAGTTATCTTTTAATTAAATTTTAACGACTAATCTAATGTCTAATTAGATTAAAATTAGATATTTTTGCATTGTCATCGGAAATGATTGTTTCTGGAAAGTTGAAACGAAATATGAATTCGAAGTGGGTTAAAATAGAGCTACAAGATTTGTCACAAACCCATAAATAGACATGGTGAACAACATAAAAGCTTATAATAATATTTTCAGTTGATTTAAAAAAGTTTGTTATTACACAGTTTTTATGTGCATGTTTAAAAATAATAAAAACATTTATTACCGGTTCCCTGTAATTATCTTTCCACAGAGCAGTAAAATATATCAACAACTTGTTTACAACAATTTTTCATTTAAAGTTGATCCGTTAGTGGCGTACAGAGGAACGTATTCTTTAACCATGGGCAGAGTGCCCATATTTTATGCGTGTGTCAATCATACCCCCTTGTACTTCTTGCAATCCCTTCTGTACAAAATGTAAATGTTAATATCTATCTATATATATAATTCTCTTCTGGGATCAGTTAGAAAACAAGCTGCAAGCGCGCCTTTGCAGTCCCCTCTCTTCCTCTCTATCACTATCACTGCCACCCCCACCCCACCCCCACATGATCTGGTGAGCGGTGTTCACTCTGTTTACATTTTACAATCATAGAGACGGGTTTGGTGACGGCTATTAGGGGCAGATAATTGAGTTTGAAACGATTTTAAACTTAGAGGAGGTAAATGTGTCAGATACACGTAACACTGGGAGCTTAACTGTGACACACACGTAACACTGGGAGCTTAACTGTGACACACACGTAACACTGGGAGCTTAACTGTGTCAGATACACGTAACACTGGGAGCTTAACTGTGACACACACGTAACACTGGGAGCTTAACTGTGACACACACGTAACACTGGGAGCTTAACTGTGTCAGGTCCTGTCTGTCGCCACGAACACCTGTGTAAAAAAAAAACAGGTCAGGTCAGCGTGACCTCGGTCCGTCCTCATACCGTAGGTATATCTAGTTTCCATGAAATCCTTGTTGATATGTGTTTCCATTGGCTGGCGTTCTCGCTTATCCGGCTCCGGTAAGTTAAGGATAAACAAATAGGTAACAGGTGTAGGTGTAAATATAATACACAAACAGGTATCAGGGCTAGAAATAAATAAACAGGGAGTATTAAATTTAAAGGAACATAGGGGTATGATATTCAAATTTTATAATGGGTTTTAGGTTTAAATTAAAGAAGAGATTTTAGGTTTAAATTAAAGAAGAGATTTTAGGTTTAAATTAAAGAAGAGATTTTAGGTTTAAATTAAAGAAGAGATTTTAGGTTTAAATTTAAAATAAATAAATTAAACACGAGTACGTTAGAGTGCAAAAGAAATCCTAGAGCCAAAAAATGTAGACCTGCATTTAAAAAAAAAAACTCACATCAAAGCAAATCCCAACAGAATTTCGTTCATATGTGTTTGTTATTTTTCTATTAGTGGTTTAAGGCGACGGGTATCTGATGAATCAGTAATGTTCTGGTTAACTGATGAACGTCTCTATGGCAACTGGGGAGCACCCGGAATAGTGCTAGGTGAGGTGTTTTAACAGAAAATGTACAACTTGGAGAGACACACGTATATATATATATATATATATATATATATATATATATATATATATATATATATATATATATATATATATATATATATATATATATATATATATGTGTGTGTGTGTTGTGTAATATTCATTAAACAATATAGTACTTTACTTTAACGTTGTTTAATATGTGTGGACATTGATTTGTTTAAAAGCTACAATAACTTACATTAAATCTGACATTATTTCAGTTGCTGCCCATCAATGTCTATAGGGCTGACAAGGGAAACAATTTCCAACTACGTACTGACAAGGTTTTAAATTACTTTAAAAGTCTACAGTAATTTGAAAAAAATGAAAATTACTAATTGTTATTTTATCTAAACATATGTATTAAAAATTATAAGAGACTTTTGTCTAATCTTTATATTTGATAAAATTTAGGATTATTATTTGACTCTATTTACAATAGAAAACTAAAGTAGTATTAAATTATTTATAATTTAACTTACAAACTTTGTTTTAATTCATGTAGCGGAATAATTTTCACCTTAAGAAACATTTATTTATTTTTAGATTGTAAATCTGTATCAGTCCTCACAAGCCGGTGATAAAGACTGTAATACTAAAGCGAACACATACAACTGACGCTGTAAATTACATGTCTGAGGCCAAAAACAATAAATAAAAATAAATATTTATTTTTATAACTGCAAAGTAACTAGGCAATATAAATGTAGATGGAAACAACTCTAATATATCGGTAGAGATGTACACAAAGTTTCCCAATATATATGTAGATGGTAAACAATTCCTGTCGGTAGAGATGTACACAGAGTTACACTCGGGAGCACTCATCCATGCAACTCAAAAGAAAATTTATTTTGTTCATGTAAACAACTGTTTCTTCAACAATTACTTTCTTCAACAATTACTTTGTTCAACAATTACTTTCTTCAACAATTACTTTCTTCAACAATTACTTTCTTCAACAATTACTTTCTATAACAATTGCCATGTTCAATAATTACTTTCTTCAACAATTACCTTGTTCAACAATTACTTTCTTCAACAATTACCTTGTTCAACAATTACTTTCTTTAGCAATTACCTTCTTTAGCAATTACTTTGTTCCTGTTTTTAAAAACCTCCGACCAGCCAACATGAGGGTAGAGGTTCTTTAGGCGCAAATAGTTTTGGGTTATTTCGCGTGGAACCACAGAGATAAAATGTTTGGGAACCGCTGGTCTGAAGTAAACTGAAAACGAAAGTAGGAGGCAGCGCCAGACGTTAAACTCAAATTTTAGTCATTGGTGGCTGCTTGGGCAGTAAAAAAAAATCGACATACAAAAAATGGTTGACATTAGGTAAGGTGTGATGACGCAAGATTACGTCAGACATGTTTAGCAGATATAGGTTAGCAGAAACAGACTATAGGCCTAGTTGGTTGGTTAGAGAGGCCAATGGGCGCACAGGACTGACCGGTCACGTGGGACGGTCAGCTGACCACTGAGGCGTGGGGCAGTAGAGCGATAGGCCAGGAGTTGTTAGGTAGCGGGCAGAGACGGCCGAGAATGTAGATAGTTAGGAGATCATGATTAGCTAGCGAAGGTAGAAGGTGTTAGGTTGTAGAATGTAGAGAACAGTTAGTGTTAGGATTGGTCATGGGAGTGCGTAGTAGTAGGTAGCATGTGGTATGAACAGTCAGTAGTAGAAGTAAATAGTACAGTGTAGATCAGTTAGGTAGAAACTTGAACATAAATATCATTTTAATAAAGAACAATTATAGTTGAACTTGAACTGAGTGTTATTGGATTCATTCGTTCCGGCCTCTCGTAAAATCCCCACCCTCACAACTGGTGGAGCGCGGGTCGAGTACAGGAAAGAAAGTATATCGGTTTACTCATGACGGAGTATGACTTGTGTATTGCTTTCTCTAACTCATCACAAAGCGAGCTTCTTCAGCCGGAACGAGTTTGGATTAACAACACAAGGGAACTGTCACCATGTTCAAAAAGATAAGTACCTTCCAACATTTTTTTAAACGTTTGGGTTTATACCCGTGCTGGATAGCTTGTACCAGCGGTTTTTCTGCCTTACACATTCTATTGTTACGCACTGTTACCTTAGTTATTTTGACTTTCCTCAACACACACACTTACACATACACAACCATGGAGGCAGAGTTTCAATGCTATAAACAGGGCATACCATTAGACACAACAGGAGAAGAAGTTGAAACATTTGTAGAGAATAAGTTAGAAAACAAGATAGTCAAGATAGTAAGACATGTCAAGAACAAAAGCAGAGTTAGCGATAGAATTAGTGAAACTGGAAGTACAACAAATAGATAAAACGCAACTGCCCAAGAACATCAACCCCATGACCAGGAATTTGACCCGGACCGCCCCCACAAATGATTTTGAACAACGGACATAATAGTGAAGTCAAGTCGAGTTTTTGTGTTGATCTAAGAAGTCGAGAAAATCGGCATGAAGTCGATAAAAGTTTAAATTGAAGTCAGTGTAGTCAAACTGAAGTCAATAAGTTGTTAAAGTCGTTGAGGTCATAGTGAAGAAGTGAAATCGTCGAAGTTATAGTGAAGTCTTTGAAATCAAAGTGATGTCGTTGAAATCTTTGAAGTCAAAGTTAAAGTCTTTGAAGTCATATTGAAATTGTTGAAGTCAAAGTGAAGTCTTTGAAGTCATATTGAAGTTGTTGAAGTCAAAGTGAAGTCTTTGAAGTCATATTGAAGTCTTTGAAGTCAAAGTGAATCTTTGAAGTCATATTGAAGTTGTTGAAGTCAAAGTGAATTATTTGAAGTCATATTGAAGTCGTTGAAGTCAAAGTGAAGTCTTTGAAGTCATATTGAAGTAGTTGAAGTCAAGGAAAAGTCTTTGAAGTCAAAGTGAAGACGTTAAAGTCGTCGAAGTCTCAGTCAGTCAGTGAAGTCTTTAAAGTTGAAGTCGTCGAGGTCAAGTTAGTCTTCAAAGTGAAGTTAGTCGTCAAGTTGAAGTAGTTGAAGTCGTCAAAGTGGAATCAGTCGTTAAATTGAAGTCAGTCAAATTACTGAAGTCAGTTAAAGTGAAATAAGTCGAGTTACTGAAGTCAAAAGTGAAGTCAGTCATTAAGTCAAGCCAGCCAGTTTTTTTTTGTCAGAAGTCAGATAGTGAGAGCTGCTCCACTATATGATTACGTGTTCAAATGTTGATTTGAAACGGCACGATTACTTATATATTATATACACTTACATGTCTATTCTTTTTGTGAAGCTATTTCTAAGCTCTAGTAGTGTTTACGTCTATTGTGTTTATTAGGCTTTACAGATTGTTGTTAGATGTAGAGTGTACTGATTTTTTTAATTTGGTTATGTTGTAATGTTATTTTTTTTATGTTTTGTATGCCGCCAGACAAATGTTCAGCACGTATAAATTTGGGATTGAGTTTTTTTTAATGGAAGGTACCTCTGTCTGAATACTTGTCTGCGCGGGCACTAAAATGTTCACGTAAAACCATTGCTTATGGTCTCGTAATACAATTTCAGACCCACCAGCGCTTATTCAGAATAAGACGAGATGAAGCCGACACTTCAAGGAATGCCGCCACCTGAAGCCCTGATTACGTTGAATTACCTGGACAGCGAACAGCCCTGCTTAACAGAGAATTGCCCTGGTCAAGATAGCGGACGCATCGCCACCGCTTCGCACCCGCACTGGGGTTGAATAACAGACCGCCAGCTACGTACACCTACGTCGGCACATACAAAGGGTAGACGACCCATCGTCCAAGTTCCCAGCGTCGGAATGTTACGTCATTGTTCGCCACCGCATCGGACAGCTCCAGTTCATCGTATAACCACTCTACGTGGACGTCTCAACCAGCGTTGAGTTTGTTGCGTCATCACATTGACCAACGAAAGTTACGCCTACACCCGCCTCACGGGAATTTACATCAAAACTCGCCACAACCCACCCACCACAGAGGAACGCCAGCAATTACATAACACATACACTTACACTGCTCGCAGAGCCCGTTCAACCAGTTACACATTCTACTAAGATTAGCTCAAGGCCAGTACACGACAACCTAGCCAGAACTGAGTTACACATGATTGGATTCACACATACCATAACATAGACATACATTATCAAGCAGAGACACCACAGACGTCTAGATACTTACACAAGAACTAGAACAATGACATTTTTTTTATTCAGGAACACAGACACAAGATTTTATGTTTTTGTAAACTGTGCTGTCCCATTTTGTATTTGATTTACATGATTGATGTTAGGGATAGAATAGAGTAGTAAGATAGATAGTTGTTGATGTATTAGATTAGTAAAAGACGCTGAAAAATATAATTTGTCAGCTACAGAAAGGGAGGGAGATATGTGATGACGCAAGATTACGTCAGACATGTTTAGCAGATATAGGTTAGCAGAAACAGACTATAGGCCTAGTTGGTTGGTTAGAGAGGCCAATGGGCGCACAGGACTGACCGGTCACGTGGGACGGTCAGCTGACCACTGAGGCGTGGGGCAGTAGAGCGATAGGCCAGGAGTTGTTAGGTAGCGGGCAGAGACGGCCGAGAATGTAGATAGTTAGGAGATCATGATTAGCTAGCGAAGGTAGAAGGTGTTAGGTTGTAGAATGTAGAGAACAGTTAGTGTTAGGATTGGTCATGGGAGTGCGTAGTAGTAGGTAGCATGTGGTATGAACAGTCAGTAGTAGAAGTAAATAGTACAGTGTAGATCAGTTAGGTAGAAACTTGAACATAAATATCATTTTAATAAAGAACAATTATAGTTGAACTTGAACTGAGTGTTATTGGATTCATTCGTTCCGGCCTCTCGTAAAATCCCCACCCTCACATAAGGGATGATACAAATATTACATCACGACTTTTTGAACCCCCACATGTCGACACTTGGACAGAGTTTGTTCCAGGCATCCAGGCCCCCCCCCCCCCCCCGAACGAAATGAAATTTATATAATTTATATAGAAAATATATACTTTTAACAGTGTCCGCCCCCCCGAAGAAAGTTTACCGCCCCCCCGAAAATTTCAAGTGCCCTCCCCCCCCCCGGAGAAAAAAGTCTGGAAGAAACACTGCACTTGGAGCAAGAGTCCAGCTAAAACAAGCAAGAGTCCAGCTAAAATAAGCAAGTCCCGCTAAAACAAACAAGTCCCGCTAAAACAAGCAAGAGTCCTGCTAAAACAAGTAAGTCCCGCTAAAACAAGCAAGTCCCGCTAAAGCAAGCAAGTCCCGCTAAAACAAGCAAGTCCCGCTAAAGCAAGCAAGTTCCGCTAAAACAAGCAAGTCCTGCTAAAACAAGCAAGAGTATCGCTAAAACAAGCAAGTCCCGCTAAAACAACAAGCAAGAGTATCGCTAAAACAAGCAAGTCCCGCTAAAACAACAAGCAAGAGTATCGCTAAAACAAGCAAGTCCCGCTAAAACAACAAGCAAAAGTATCGCTAAAACAAGCAAGTCCCGCTAAAACAACAAGCAAGAGTATCGCTAAAACAAGCAAGTCCCGCTAAAACAAGCAAGTCCTGCTAAAACAAGCAAGTCCCGCTAAAACAAGCAAGAAACTCGCTAAAACAAACAAGTCCTGCTAAAACAAGCAAGTTCCGCTAAAACAAGCAAGTCCTGCTAAAACAAGCAAGTTCCGCTAAAACAAGCAAGTCCCGCTAAAACAAACGTCCTGCTAAAACAAGCAAGTCCCGCTAAAACAAACGTCCTGCTAAAACAAGCAAGTCCCGCTAAAACAAACGTCCTGCTAAAACAAGCAAGTCCCGCTAAAACAAACGTCCTGCTAAAACAAGCAAGAGTCCGGCTATAAAGAAGCCTCTCAACGCTCTCCCGTTATAACCACCATCTATTTCGCGGACGACATCCGTGTAATCAAAATATTCTGTGAACAGTTTTATTCTCATAACTGATGGAGGGCGTGGTCGAATAGTGGAGCTTAGGCTTTTAACCCCAAAGCCTCTGTTCGAATCCAGGGCGATTATGTATGGCGCCCGCCCCCCCCCCCCCCCTCCGAGGTAGGAGCCTACCTGACTCATGTTGGGTAAACAAAGGCAGCTGGGCATAGTACTGACCACATTATCACCCCGTATGCCGAGGACTTTGAACCAGATAAACTCTACTTCATCTGCCCTATCTGTCTCGGGCACGAACGAGAAAAGATGATTTTCATAAATAGCACCGTACACATACTGAACAAAACAAAGGGCCATAACATTATGTTTTTACTCAAAGAGTCGTATTTGGATCTAGAGCCGCATCTTAAGATTGGTAGGTTAGGGCTAGGCTAGACCTTAAAACCAATATCGGTGATATTTGCTTTACGAATAAGGGGTTCGGTTAATCGACAAAAGCCAAACACATTTCAAAGGATGGTTTATTTAACTTTAACCGCCTACACCCACGCTTAGAAGTGCGAACATGTGTGTGTGGGGGACGGGTGGTCTTGGTTAAGGGGGTTATCTTTTTTTTTTTTTACCCAATGGAGATTGTGACATGCATACACCCGGAAAAAACAAAACGTAGTAGTGTGTGACCCGTAAAACAGATTTCCCACGTTCATTCACAAAGTCCCGCCTACGGGTGACCTAGGTACGTCTCAAGGTGGGCTCAAGCTCAATCTAAAATTATCTTCAGCGTATCTGAAAATTGACAACCGTATTTTAAAGTATTTTCTATTATTGCTCGGTCCTCGTTCTCGATTGTTGAGATACACCCGCTACCGAGTGGACGCATTTCTAAAAATGTGTTTCCGGTTGCACTGCGCATGTAAAGTGTCAAATTTCCGGTGTAAAAGATGACAGTAATAGGTGTGCATTTTTTGTCCTCAATGCGTGCGCGTTTTCTTTTCGATTTTTTTTTTTGGATTGTGGTTAAATTTGAAAGGGACAAAATGGCCGTTGTCGTCTGCCCGTTGAACCGAGTGACCCCCGTCTGGGCGAGTCACGGTTCGCAGAACGTTATCAATGACGCGGGCGGTAAACACAAATGGTATAGGCGGTCACGTCATCGTGAACAACACAACACGAACCACAGGGGGGTCGTTAATATTATCACAGATAAAGATAAGAGATACGCCCACGTATTTTTGGTTATCTAAATAGGGGAGGGGGGTATGTGTGTGTAGTGATTTAGATTTGATTTGCTTCGCTGCACACGCACTTGATGTTGGCAAACAATTGGAACGTGGAGAGGCAGTAGGCGGGTAGCAGGAGTTGTATGTCATATCAGGCTGTATGGGCCACAGTACCTGTAATAAGAATTACTTAACTCCCAACTAAGTAATAATCTATATATATAATTCTCTTCTTGGAGACCCTAGAAAACACCAAGCTGTAAGCGCGCCCAGCAGTCCCCTCTCTTCCTCTCTAGGCATATCCCCCCCACCCCCACATGGTCTGGTGAGCTGTAGTTCACGCTAAATGTTTACAATCGTAGAGCCGGGTTTAGTGACGGCTATTAGGGGCAGATAATTTAGTTTGAAACGATTTTAAACTTAGGGGAGGTAACTAAGAGGAGGCTGCTTTCACGGGGGGGGGGGGGGGGGTGGGGGGTAGGGGTTGGAGGAAAGGAGGGTGGGGGGGGGGGGTTATCGTCCTTAACGACCTACTGATAGTGTTATAGTGTTTCAACGCAAATATTTTCAATGTCAGCATTGGTAGTGTCGAATTCACAAATTATCAATTACTGAAAAGTAGAAAATAAATCAACTAAATAGCGGCTATTGATACGCTCGTAGAGAATATTTTATATAAAGAGTTCGAAAATTAAGTTCGCAGGTTGTTGGGTCTTAAGAATTCAACGATTGAACGAAGTGAGTTTTTACATGCTTCTAACTGTGCGACTGGTAACTCCAATAAGACTGAAGGACAAAGTAACAGCGTTACCTCCACTGTACACAAATCAGCGGCTATTCGTTAGTAGTACGTACCATTGTTGGGCTTTGTTTACTTAATTTCAGTCAGGTACCCACCAGAGCTGGGTGGACTCAGGGACGTTCTAGGCATGAGATCCGAACTCACGACTTTTGGGTTAGCAGCCGTATGCTTGGCCGTAAGACCATGCCTTTCAATATACTGAGATAAAGCAGAAAAAAAATTAACGAAAGAAAAATTTAGAATAATTTTTTGAGGATAGTTCCGGTGGCATATTTTGACATTTCAATATGTGTGTCAGATAAACAGATCGAGGAGGAACAGTTACGTTCAGGGCTGTATATGCTATAGAGTATTGAGAAATGTATAATGCGGAGCCGATTTGCGTGCAGAAAAATCTGCTACCAGAAATTTTGTCCAATATACAAATACTTTCTTATATTATCTGCCTGTATTGTCTTTTTTTTTTAAAAAAACCCGGGGTTTTAACAAAATTGTCTTACTTTTCACATGTCTTCTCTTTAAAAAAAAAAGACGTAGCTACCTTGAGAAATGAATTGAAGTATTCATGGCTAAATTTTAAACCAACGAGCCGTTTAAAAACTAATCCTAACTCTAACCCATTCAATACTTTAAAAAAATATAAAGACGTTCATATATTTAACGTTGGCTGATCAGCAAACACCAAACATTGCCCGTTTTGACATTGAAATGAAGTATACTTGACCTCGTAGAGCGGGAAAATGTCTGCGCTGCAAAACTTTTTTTTTTACGACACTTGAGATTTTACGACATCGTGTTCACCGTTTGCCAAGACGGCAGGTCCTCGAGGTGTGACGTCATCGGAAGGTACGACTTCCGCTGCCATTAAGAACTGCATCGCACTCATAGGAAATTCGACTTCCGGTTTTTGTTAGTTTAAAAAAAAAATTCAGTTTAAAAAAATACGGGTGCTTAATTGTTGTGTGGAGCTGTTATAATTAGGGGTCATCCATAAATGCCGTCACGCTTTTTTTTGACGATTTTTACCTCCCCCCCCCCCCTCCCCTCCGTCACACGTCGTCACAAAAAGCCAGACCCCCCCCTAAAATGACGTCACACCTCAGCCTACAGCCCCCGCCCCCCCCCCCCCCCCTCAAAATTGCAGTTGAATTTTTTTTTAAACAGCTATATTTTTCCAAAATCTTGTCTGAACTCTGTCAAAATAGAGTATTTTAATCAATTCCTATTACAATTTATTAAAACAGTTTTCTAAAACGCAAAATAACGTCTAAAATTCGTTTTCTAACATTGCTTTTTTATAATGCAAAAGTGTGACGTCGCACCATCTGACCCCCCCCCTCCCCCTCATCACACACCATCACAAAATTACGGACCCCCCTCCCCGCAACGAGTGTGACGTCATTTATGGACGACCCCTTAGGCCACATCAACGGTAGTTTCTATGAAAACTAATTATAACCATAACGCGAATCTTACACGAAGCAGTTATAACATAATCTTAACTAGGCACTTTGGCTGCTCACATTTTAAAAACAGATTGTTTATGGATACATCAAGTTGTGTTAGTCGTTACTAATCCTTCTCATTTTGCTGTATTTATGTTTTAGAATGATTGTGTCATTTTGAAAGATGTAGACAAAACTTTGACAAAAAATGTACTCGTGTTATGTGACAGCGTGGTCGGATGGTAGAGTGTACGACGGCTAAACCGAAAGTAGCCAGATCCCAGGCTTTAGTCATAGAACAGTTAAGGCGTCTGGGGCTAGTGCTGACCTCACTATCCCTTCATATGCTGAGGTCATAGAAATAGGTCAACTCTGCTTCAGCTGCCCCATGAACCTTCAGGTTAGAAAATGTTACAAAATAAAAAATTATAACATGAAAACTAACATTTTTAATTTTTCGGTTCAATTGCTTCTCAGGACTTATAATCATAAGCGGGCAGTCTTTTTTCTTTTTCAATATAAAGACACCAATACAATAGTTTTGATGGTTGACATTGTATATCTTATAACCGTTTGTTAGTTTAACTTGTTATTGAATCAATAAAAAAGAAAATAAACAATACCAAAAGCCTATGACTTAAAGAGATGAATGAAAGAAGAAAATACACCTCGTCTGATCCAGGATTAAGGACATTATTTTGTCTATATCACTGAGTGCAAAAATACACGGTGTCTATTTCAGGCAACCTGATGGGTTAATTAAACCTAAAGTATTTCTAGCTAATTAAAGCTTGCGTACTTAATTGAACAAAAGCCGTCGTTGTCCTACATGCCATTAGTTTATAAACAAACACAACTCGCCCACCAGTTGCTGCTACTCGCCCACCAGTTGTTGCTACTCGCCCACCAGTTGTTCCACCGGTTTTTGCTACTCGCATATCAGTTGTTGCTACTCGCCCACCAGTTGTTGCTACTCGCCCACCAGTTGTTACTACTCGCCCACCATCGCCCACCAGTTGTTGCTACTCGCCCACCAGTTGTTGCTACTCGCCCACCATCGCCCACCAGTTGTTGCTACTCGCCCACCAGTTGATGCGACTTGCCCTCCTGTACTTAAAAAAAAATTAAATTATTTCTTGAATATTAATTAACCCGCATTATCGTTAGGACTATTAACTCATTGCAATTACTATGTACACAAGCAATTAGAACATGCAAAATAAAATTCCGTCTCAAAATTGTAACGTCACACTTTCTAACCCCCCCCCCCCCCCTCATTAGACATCGTCACAAAGGTCCGAACCTCACTGTACCCTAAGAATGTGATGTTATATATGGACGCCCCCTTCTGTGTATGTGTATGAGATCGGCCATGGGCTACAAAAACAAGCCTACACTCTGTTTATGTGTATGAAAGCCCAGGACGCACCTACACTTTGTTTATATGTGTGAAAGCCCAGGACGCACCTACACTTTGTTTATATGTGTGAAAGTGAAAGCACAAGACAAAAACTGGTCGGATTCACCAAGTGTCAGCTAAAAAAAGAAAAGAAAAAAAAATGTTTCATTTCAGTGGCCATCTTCACGAAAATAGGAAACGCACTTCCTCTTTTTTAAGTAACCCTCAACCACATCTTACATTTCGTGAGCTATCTTTAGTTGAGCACATAAAGAACAGCAAATATTGTGGTGGCCGTGCACTGTCGTAGGTCTTTAGTGTCAATCTTAGCTCTCAAGTGTTATGTCTATAGAAGGTAAATTTATCTTTTTTTTGAAACGGGGTTGGGATGTAGGGCCTTTTAAGAGGGACAACAACAGTGGGGGTGGAGGGGTAAGGGGTAGGGAATTCGAAAAAAATAACAACACACAGTGCAAATAGGAAAAACATGTTATTAACATTTACTGAAATATTACTTTGTCAATAACAATTTTCTAGATCGTTCGAAGCGACTATTTACATATTAGGGAGCTCCATCCTTTTTTGTATACTATTTTCATTCAATGTCCCTATTTCCCCCGAAGCACCTAGTAGTATACCGTTTTTCTCTGGTGTATACCTGGTGGTGTACCATTCTCCATTGTCCCTTATAGTATACCATTTTCCTTTAATGTTCCTAATGCTCTGCTATATTTTCCTCAAATGTCCCTAGTGGTATACCATTTTCCTCTTATTTTCATGGAGGTATACAATTTTTCTCTAGTACACCTAATGGTATACCATTGTCTTCTTCTTCTTCGTTTATAATTCTAGTGTTGGAAGAGATTCCCTTTTCTAAAGTAACGCAAAGTTCCCTTTCGAACCTGACGGTCCGTGAGACAAGTGAAGTAGAGTTCACCATTTTCTATGACTTTAGCATATGAGGTAAAATAAAATTCTATACTAAGAGAAAATCCAGAACTGGTCAAAATTTGAACCGTTTCCGGCCAGTTTTAGCTCGCTCTAGTATACTTTTTTCTTTACTTAAAAATCCTCTATCATTTTGTCCGTGGCAGAGCAACGAGTGTAAAAACTATAAAATGGGTTGAAGAGTTATCCTCCCTTATCTCAAGTTATTCCCCTTTGTCGGGCGACAGTTGTTAAGTTGCGAGTTCCGCTGAAAACTAAAACGACTAATTACTTCATCTGGTAAAAGATGACATTGCTCTTGACGGTAAGAAAGAAAGATGGTGAGAGTACACTAGTGGTTCTGATATACGTACGGAACAGCCCCAAATCTATTCGCATTAGCAATTATTTACACATAAATGTTCATTTTGATACACTTCACCAATCCATATACAGAGATTAATTTTTTAAAAATCTCTACAGAATTACAAAAAAAAAAACATCCGGTAATTTGAAGCCAATACTCGGGCGGTATGGTCGAGTTGGTAAAGTTCATTGTTGTTAAATCCAAAAGTCTACAGTTCGAAACCCCGGGCCCCTCGATTGCTGGAAACAGCAACTCTTAAAAAAAAAAAAAATGATAAAACAACTGCTGCCTTGTAGTTTGTTCTTGATTGGACAAAGGCTATGGAAGTCAACGGCCTATATGGCGTATAACAAGTTGACACGTAAACTTATTTGTGTTAGAGGGAATCCTTTCCAATATTACAATTAAGAGCGAAGAGGAAAGAAGCCAATATTGTTTTCAAATATTACGTTCTTTTGTAATGTGTTTTTACTACCATTATTTAGCAAATATGTTGAATTTTACAATTTCAAAAAAAAATTGTTATATTTCAAAATTTCTTTCAATAAAAAACTGAGTACAATCAAAGAGGTATAAAAATTGCACATTCTAGATGTATGATAATTTCTCAATTAATAAATGTATACTATTTTTATTGAAAAAAAAGTAATCGTTCAGTTTACAAGCAGTCGTGTTTAACACATTAATTCCACACCACAGCTAACATAAAGGTTGACGTCGCTGTATTGCAGGAGATGACCTCAATTTTCCATCAAGTGAGAAATCGACTCGTCATTTGATAAATTTAGACCAAGAATTGCAAAACCGCTTTGCCCCAATGCCCTAAATGTTTTTTTTTTTACGAAAGGGGAGATCACTTCCGGTGTTTCTAAACAAAGTATTTACCCGACCTTGTAACTGTCTTTTAATTGTGGGTTGCTTTGGGGTCGAGGTCTTGTTGTTAATGTAATCACACCAAATTCTCAAGTAGGCTTTAATAATATTTAAGTTTAATTTCTTTTTTTTTAAATCTGAGCATGAAGACAGTTTTTCATAAAAAAAAAACTAGTTATTATTATAAACGTGAAGAAAACTTATAAGCATCTTTTTTGTTTGAAATCTCTTTAGCTTCTAATAATATATTCAATTTGTTACAATAGTAGTATATAATTTAGTGAACGCGTTGTCATAGAGATCAGAACAGCCTTTACAATAAAGCTAAAAATAGATAAATGAAGGGGTAGGGGGGGGGGGGGTGCAAGAGAAGACCTACGGTTTCACAAAATTCGACTCGTCATGTCATCAATTTAGATCAGGAATTTCAAAACTCACCTGTCCCAATGACCCAAAATAAGGTGCTCATATCGCTTCCGGTGTTTCTATAGATAGTCTCGAACCGACCTTTATCAAAAGAAAATATTTGTAATATCCTTTTTTTCTATTTTGATCACCATTTATCATTTCTTACTCTTATTTTTTTCACTAAAAATAACCAACCCAATTTCACGGACAATTAAAAAGCACAAAATAGTAGTTTAATTATCTCGGTCTTTGTCGCCCTCCAATCGAAAGTGTTTGTTTTGCAAGGGGGCGGTGTGGCGGGGGGTACGTATATTGGATTTTTGGTACACCCGGTACATCGTCACGTGATGCGCATGCGCGGTGGCCTTGAGGTGGGAAGAGGGTTTGACGTCATATCCAATACAATCGAGCGCGGGAATTAAATATAGAACAGTTCTGGGGCAGACGGGAGCTCAAACAGATTATCACCTTCTTTCACCGCGGTTTTTAGTTCTGCTATTCTGTTTGAATAGATATGCTTACCAATTATAAAAAGCATTGTAAGCAATTATTTTTTTTATCAGGTTGATTGAAAAAAAACGTTTTTCCTTTTTTAACCGTTTTTGCACAACCCACAGGTGTAATTAAATTTTGTAGCCTGCAGCGGAAGTTGAATTAGTACCTGAACCAGCATAACTAGATTTATTTTACGTTTAAAAAAAAAAATGAATCTCAATTTGAGAGTTCCAATTTTTATCGGTTTATAGATCTACGTGAGTAGAGTGTCATTCGCCCACCTAGCTCTTCAGTAATGGTCCTCGTCCTTCAGCGTTCGATGCCTACACACATTTCTATCAGAGTTTCTTCCATTCATCATCGGAGGGGTGGGGTATAACTTGTATTACTTAGCACTGGAACTAAACCACCCACTAGATATCAATTTTATGAAGAAAAAAACCCACAAATACAAAAATATATTTTAAAAATACCAAATTTGTCAATAAGATACTGAACCTTATTATGCAACTGATTTGTTAATTTGTAAAAAGTTCGCGTTAAATATTTATTATTTTTCACTTCAGGTCAACTTCTGGCTTGTTAGACTTCAATAGGCCTTACGTTAAAGCCAAACGGAAGTGGAACGTAATGGCCTCGACAATACATTGGCCACATAGGCAAACTCTACTTCATCTGTTCTATAAACCACACACCCCGAAAGTACAACCCCCGCCATACATGTACAGTGTACACACTTATGTACACCTACATTTCTCTCACCGTCCAAAAAAACACTCCGCAGCTTACCCAAACACTTGTAAGTGTACAGCCAAGATAAGCGATAGAGTACACTAAAACAAAGTCATCGGCAACCACGGGAGGAGGGGGGGGGTTAGTAGGGTAGGTGTTTCTTTCAGGCATCTCTTCTTGGGGGGGGGGGCAAAGTACATCTACGTCCGTCTCCCCTAACGAAATAGAAATTATGTATAAAATATACCTTTACCAGTGCCCCACCCCCGGAATATTTAGTCCGCCCCCGAAAGATTTCAGTGCCCTCGCCCTCGCCCTACCCCCCCCCCCAACCCCGAAGAAAAAAAAGTCTGAAAGAAACACTATAGGGGAGGCCACTCTGTTTTTCAAACAAGGATATCTTGTTATTTAAATGTTATATGATTCAATTAGTTTAACGATCGTGCTTTAAGACACGACTACTTTAAACCGTGTTCACCATTTTCCACCCAATGCTGAAAGAAACACTATAGGGAGGTCAGGATATCTTGTTATTTAAATGTTTCATCATTCAATTATTCTAACGACCATGCTCTAAGACACGACTACTTTCAACTGTGTGTTCGTAATTTCCCACCCAATGCAAAGTTAGCACTTTATCAATTCTAGTAAGTGGTGTTTACGTGTGTGTATTTCTGTGTGTGTGTGCGGGGAGGGGGTGGGGGTGTTACCCGCAACTTGGATCATACAGCAGACGTCACTATAATTAAGTGTTGATGACTTAAGTAAGTTGTTACTACCGTTAAAAGACACCGCGAAGGTTACGGCTAAATATATCTTTTCACCTCGAGTAAACAAAGTGTTTATGTCGAGAGTAGAGGCCACCAACTTAGCATTCCGTAGAGTCACGTGACATCTAACATGTTACGTCAGTTCACGCTACCGGTTACACTACACTAACTTCAGTGACGCGCTTCATTTTTTTTTTGGACGTAAGGAAACTTCAAAGTTGAATGCTGGTTGTATATGTTTTCTTCTAGATATATTTCTGTGAGAAGTGGGGGTGGGGTTTGAAATTTCCAGGGGGAGGGGGGGGGGAGACACTAGTTAAAGAATATATTTTCTATATAAATTATATATTTTTTTCTATATCATCCCGGAGGAAGGGAGTGGGGTGGCGTTCGATTTTTTTTCCGAAGGGGGCGGGTACTCGGGGTTGTGTTTGAGGCGGCGAGTAAACAATGTGTACGTGGTGTCACATTCATGTACCCGCCCTTCTCATTCATACTGCCACCCCCCCACTGCCACCAAGGTAAACATAGTGTGTACGTGGTGTCACATTCATGTACCCGCCCTTCTCATTCATACTGCCACCCCCCACTGCCACCAAAGTAAACATAGTGTGTACGTGGTGTCACATTCATGTACCCGCCCTTCTCATTCATACTGCCACCCTCCACTGCCACCAAAGTAAACATAGTGTGTACGTGGTGTCACATTCATGTACCCGCCCTTCTCATTCATACTGCCATCTATCCACTTCCACCAAAGTAAACATAGTGTGTACGTAGTGTTTGTACCAGCCCCTTTTCATTATTACTCCCCCCCCCTCACGTACTAAATATCCATAAACACACCCAAAAGTAATTTCTGATAATAAACAAGCCTATATATCGACTCTAGGATTAGAAGACATAATTGCTATTTAAAAAAAATTACGGATGTATAATATTTTAACTACACTAGCCTAAATGTTATATTTTTCAGAGTTCAATAATGAGATTAATATCCAAACGGATGCAACATATGTGAAATGTATGAATTATTTTTTTTGTAAAGACCGAAATACATTAGCCTAAAAGTCATATTCTTATAAACAAAACAAAGGTAGTCGTATTTCTAATTAGCAAGCCACCTGGACAGTGTCTCACGTACGCAGATTATTTTGATAACATCGCTTTACATAGATTGCAACGGTTAGATGGTAAATAACTGTCAAAGTTATACAGACTACTGATAATGACATGTTTACTTAAAGACAAAAATAAATATACTTACAAATTTCGCTTTAGAATTATCTTACTTTAAAAAAAATTTTTTTTAGCCGATTGTTTAAAATTTGCCTGTTATTTAATTGTAATGAAACACAATTTTTGGTCGATAATGCTTTGTTAAATTAGATAAGGTCCTACTATATGGAAGCGAATGCTAGAAAGTAACAACCGCCACCAGCAGATCACTGGGCCCTTTAAAAACTAAGTGCTTGTGTTGAATAAATGGCATCCACTGGTCTAACATCATCTCCAATGATAGACTACTAGGAGAAATTAAATGGAAGCGGTTTCCGAAATAACTGAAAAAATATAGCGCTGTATAGGGCACGTCTTGATTTAGAGTGAATTCAGATGATATCGTAGGAATGGCGCTTAACTGGACGCCTCAAGGAATTAGAAAGCAGTGAAGAGCAAAGGAGAAGTGGGGGCACACGACGGGGAAGGAGCTGGCAGAGGCAGGACTGTCATGGGGGACTGCCGGGAAAATTGCCGGAGACCGACAAAAGTGGAGGGAGCTTTCTGTGACGGCCCCAGGTGTCTTGGGCACAATAAGGAAAAGTTGATGATTATTTTACAAATAAAAGCGCAATTTTCAAAATTAATGATTATTTGAATAAATTATGGTTTGTTTAAAAAAAACAAATTTTCAAAAGTTTCACAGCGTCACAAAAGCTTCACTTAGAGTTTAATCATTCTAAGTCGAATAAATCTATATATAGATCCCATCACACCAAAAGCAGTTTCTAGCTTCCTCTTCCTGTTACGAAAATAATGTTTAACGTGGAGGTACACCAAACACGCGTCTCCACAACGTTTCTACCTGTGTGTTCCATTCCATCATCCGATTATACCGCGATAGGGGAATCTTCTTTAAAGCTGTTGTTGGGTTATTGATAGAAGAGTATAAACTAACTGGCTTACCCTATACCTACAGAGGTGTCTGGAAAACTCTTGTCAGTGGCCTATGTCCCAGGAGGGGCGACAGGCTTACTAACTAACTAACTAACCCTATACCTAACTAACTCAATTCCCACCGTTGTCTTAATACCCTAATCTATCGTACAAAGATTAAACCTTGTAGACCTATATTACAAAACTACTAACAGCCTAATTCTCATTATTCATTGTCGGACAAGAAAAACCTTCTACAATTTTGATAACTTTTACGTTGTATCACCGTGGACATTTTGACAATGTCAAGACACAGGTTAATAGTCGCTGCACTCCAGTCCTAGGATGCAACAGGATGTGTCGGGATCAACCAACCAAATCGGACCCGTGCACGCCATGTGCACGACTGTCTCGGTTGGTTGCATCGAGAAGTTAAGCCACTTGTCTTGTGTCAGCTGATTTTTTTTTTCCAACAAAAAAAAAACTTGTGATCCAATACTCAGTCAAGCGTGAAATGTGTTTTCCTCGTGCAATGCACGCTGCCCACACAACACGCATCATCTCGGCTTAAAAGGTTCGTCCGTCACGGTCGCTGGATGCATGGTCTTGTTCATTCATGCATGTCGGATTTTTATGAATAAAAAAAAGAAAGACAAAAATAAAACAACTTAAAACAGCTGCTTCCTCTTATTTGTTTTCACAAAGAATCGTCATATTTCCGTTCTTTTGAACCTTTTCTTCAAATATAACATTGGATTCATGTCTGTGACGTGATTTAATAGCGGTGGTTTGTTGTTTGCAATACCCCCCCCCCCCCTAGTGATCTGACGCCTTTTTGTCGATAGAATCATTACTTGAGTTTAACACTAGGCCCTAAACACTTTCAAACACAAAGCCAGATCATAAATTTAATTGGCGTCTCAATGATGACAGTAATTCCTATGTGCGTGTGTGTGTGCGTGTTTGAGAGAGAGAGTTTTGGCGCGGCGCAATAGCAGAAAGGAAAAAAATTAGGGGGGGGGTGGGGGGTGGGGTACATCCTAGACCCCATGTTTGTCATACGCCGTTTCACCTCAGCCTTCTTCTGTAAGGCTTTATTGGAGCCAAATTATCCCTGGTACCCACGCTTAGCTCCATCCCTTACCCGTAGCGTCTAAACCCAGTGTTAACCCTAATCATAATCCATAATCGTAGCCATACATAATCTCTACTATTGAACTGAAGTCTTAATCCTCTACTAACCCACCCTCCCCTCGAACTTTTCATTTGTACCCCCCTCTCAAACTTTCGAATTGCACCCCCCCCCTAGGACTTCTCATTTGCATCCCCCCTCAAAAATTTCAATTTGGCGCTCCCCCTAAGGTCGGCGCCCGGGGACATATACCCCCCCCCCCCTCGCTACGCCTCTGAAATATTTTCTACATAAATTCCATTTCGTTCGGCGGTATGGGGGGTGGGGGGGTGGGGGGGGGGTAGACTTTCTTCGGGAGGGCGGAGTCCCTCCCTCCCCCCCCCTCGAAAAGATGCCTGGAAGATACTCTAACTCTAGTATTAACTCCAGCCCCAACCCATACCATACCATCTTAACCATACCATTAGTCTCTACCACCGAACCCTATTCTTAACTTGTGTTTATTATACCCTAAGTCCCTTACCTTTATATTAACCACACCCTTACCATCTACTTTCTAAATCTTGCCTCAACAGTAACCATAACAACTACCTGTTGTCCTGTCTATAACTCCATAATCACTACCCAGTGACGTAAATCTGTGTGTACCCTGTTGTGTAAGGTCTGAGTTTTTTTTTATATCAGAGCGTCTTATTTCAGCGGATCTGTCTCGCGGATCGGTTCGGTGGCCATAACTGTTTTACCTGTCGTCTTGAATGCTAAAAATAAAAATGACGTAATTATCACAGGTAAGTGTGTGCTGTATGTACTGTGTGTGTATGTGACACAGGTACAATGTAGGTCCTGGTATGACAACTGGTCGTTAGGTATTGGGGAGGTTAGTTAAACGTATTGGGTTTAACTGTTAAACATACTGTGTATGTTAGTTGTATTGTTAAACATATTGAGTATGTTAGTTAAACTGTTAAACATAGGGGGTATGTCAGATTAACTGTTAAACATATTGGGTATAATAGTTTAACTGTTAAACGTATTGGGTATGTTAGGTTTACTGTTAAACATAGTGGGTATAATAGTCTAACTGTTAAACATAATGGGTATATTAGTTTAACTATTAAACATATTGAG
>NW_026734044.1:0-41283 GCF_028476545.2 Physella acuta
TAATCACTCACACACACATTTCATAATTCATTGAAGACGACAGAAGCAAACACACCGGATTCCATTGACAAGCGGCACAACCAAGGATTTCATTTGAACGAAGAATATTTTGTGTTATCGGCCCTGTCTGCTATTAAATAGATCGCTCGGCTGGATACCGTGTCTAAAAATAATCTGCTATGTCGACGCTGTCTCAACGTTGTGTGGCTGCTACTGGCCAATCAGCGTCGTTAAACTCGTACTCGTCCAATGGGAGAGCTTCGTTGCGCTAAGGGTTTGCGGACGGTTATAAAAGGGCCAGCAGCGCTGAGCTGCCGCATTCCTTAACAGTCAGTTAAGATCATTCAAAAAAAATAAGATGGCTCGTAACCAACAAAACCGCCCGAAAATCTACTGGAGGCAAAGCCCCACGTAAACAGCTGGCCACCAAAGCCGCCAGAAAGTCAGCACCAGCCACCGGCGGTGTTAAGAAGCCCCATCGTTACAGGCCTGGAACCGTCGCCCTGAGAGAAATCCGTCGTTACCAGAAGAGCACTGAGCTGCTCATTCGCAAGCTGCCATTCCAGCGCCTGGTCAGAGAAATCGCCCAGGACTTCAAGACTGACCTTCGCTTCCAGAGCTCCGCTGTCATGGCCCTGCAGGAGGCTAGCGAGGCTTACCTCGTCGGTCTGTTTGAAGACACCAACCTGTGCGCCATCCACGCCAAGCGTGTCACCATCATGCCCAAGGACATCCAGCTAGCCAGACGTATCCGTGGTGAGCGTGCTTAAGAGGTTTCTTTTAAGCCCAAACCACCACCCCTGTCCTCAACCAAGGTCCTTTTTAGGACCACCTGACAACGTTCAGATTAGCAGTGAAGGTCCCCCACCTCACGAGTTTCCACCCACCCACCCACTACACCCCCTGCCCATGTCTGCCACTCTACTACTACTACTACTAACTACATCTATTAGTATTATTCTGGGGGATGCGGGAGATAGGTTCTATTCATTTATCTCTTTAATTCAACTCACACATCACATTGCTATTTGAATTCGTGTATGCATGCTGTTGATATTGTTTTATTTATCTCAAATGTGAAGAAAGGAGAGAATAAATTTTATATTTTTCTTTCACCCACCCACCACCCTATCCATTGCTTTTTAAAATATATATATAAAAAAAAAAAAAGAAAAACCCTTTAGGGTTAGAGCAGATATCTAGATCTTAATCGGAGAGCAGAAATTATTCTTAACGACTACACGCCATAGATTATTTAATTATTAGAAGCCTAACTAACCTATTCGTTTCCACGATGTAAACAAACCACTGCGAGTACGGAGCGGAGTACGAGAATATTATTTCGTTCGTACTCGACCAATCAGCGTCGAGATTCTCTCGTACTCGCATAATGAGCTCGCTCGTACTCGCATATTAGGTGTAGGGAAATATTTCAGTTTATTCGCACAAAACGGTGAAAATAACGTCTAATATCATATTTTAACATGACAAACGTGGATCTTTTCTATGCCTACACGTGTGGCAATGAAACTCTTTATTTTTTATCCAAGGGTCGCATAGCAGAATAGGTGAAAAAATGACTTTGAAAACGACACCGTTAGCCGACAAGCCAGCAACATTCCAGTCGACCACGGCAAGCTGCTTTTTCATTGGCTGGCTCATTCGCCGACCGCTTTTGGTTGGGCGGTGTCCGCCATATTGAACGAAACTCGAGCCCAGGACCGTATATAAGGAGCGAGTTTCTCTGCAGACGGCGTTTTTCGAACACTCCTTCATCAACAAAGAAGAAAAAATTCTATATGTCTGGCCGAGGCAAAGGGTGGTAAGGGACTCGGCAAAGGAGGCGCCAAGCGTCACAGGAAGGTGTTGCGTGATAACATCCAAGGTATCACCAAGCCAGCCATCCGTCGTCTTGCTCGCAGAGGTGGTGTCAAACGTATCTCTGGTCTGATCTACGAAGAAACCAGAGGTGTCCTCAAGGTGTTCCTTGAAAATGTCATCCGTTGATGCCGTCACCTACACTGAGCACGCCAAGAGGAAGACCGTCACTGCTATGGATGTCAGTCTATGCTCTGAAACGTCAAGGTCGCACCCTGTACGGCTTCGGCGGTTTAACTCAACCCAGGACCACCCATTTGTTCTAACCCATCCGGCCCTTATTAGGGCCACCCATACGTTTCCGAATTAGCTCGAGTGGTTGTAACCCCTACACGATGTTTTCCATACCTACCCCTTATTTAACTTACTGAGTTACTTCTAATTTATTAGGTTGTAGCTACTAGTTTATTTATTTAATTTGGGCAGAGTGGTCATCTTTCCTTTGTTGGTTTGTAAGGGGTTTGTTTCCATGGGGGGGGTAGGATCGAGGTAGCCTACCGAGAAGGCACAAAAGAAACAAACATAAATATTTCGATATACAAAAGTGTTCACATGGTATGTGGTGACCTTAGGAAAGAGTGCAGGTGGTAAGAATAGGTGTCCAGTGGTGCAAAAAATAAAAGACAAAAGATGAAAAAAAGTCTACACACGTGGTGTTCCCAAGCGGTCACCCCATCTAAGTACTAACCACGCCCGACGTTGCTTGACTGCGGTGATCGGACGAGACCGGTATTTCAAACGTGGTATGGCCGTAGACATCTGTGTGAGAAATTGGGGCTTATAAATATACTCAAACGAAATCAGCAGTATTCGTCCTTTTCTGGCTACAATAATGATTTCACTGCTTTCCTCATATTATTTCAATAATAAAAAACGCCCTAAATCTCCACAAAAGCGAAACATTGTTTTAATATCGAATACTATGTGCCTTTTTTTCCCTCTACAAGCCATTGGTCGCTATTTTTAACCTGAGGCGGTAACCACCGGTAGACTTCCCTGAGCTACTAATTTTCGAGCATCGCGCGTTGTAAAATACAAAATAATACATTTTCCCCATTTTCCTTGACTAAAATCAGAAAACCAGGTGCCCCTGCATCCGACCTGTCCTTTAACTATCGCTTTCATGTGAAATGATCTATCGGAAAGGCGATACTTTAACTTTTTTGGGTCTCCCGCTCACTTCACTCCTTCCGAAACATTCTGCACGAATTCATTCAATTTTAATCCAACTCATCACATAGATCTAGATCTAGCCGCCTACAAGTCTACTAATTTTAATGTTTGAGAAATAGTTCAATGCTTTTTCATTTATTAATTATTCTTTTAACCTTTTCCCACGACAACTGGCACATTTATTTTCAGTCTATTAATATTCTGGCTTCATTTTAAAACACGCAACTAGGCGACGATCTAGAATTCTAGATCTAACGCTCTAGCTTAACTAAATAATATAAACAGGAGGGTAGATCTATTCAAAATACTGTTTCAAAAATTACAATAATAATTTCACGGTGAAAAAAAAAAGGCAGGCGATCCATGGTTATATTAAATGCTAATTAAGGATGTTGCTTAAAAGGTTAGGTGGCCTGGGACGCCAGTATTTCTCTAGAGTCTAGATCTAGAATTTCTAGATTCTGTAGGAATGAGTAGCCTAGGTATTAATAATTAAATGCATTAGTAATTATTAGTAAATAACATAAGATTTAGTTCAGTAAAAACTAATAGATCTAGATTTTAGGTCCAATGTTGGGTAATAGATTGAAATAATTGTGAGGTCAAGGGAACTCACTCTTCTGTATTAGTTATATTTATAATATTGTTATCTTGAGTGATGTCCCTTGTCTACTTCCTCCCGTCCTCTCTTTTGCAACATGGCGTCTGTACATAATAAAGACTGTTATATACAACCACAGGCTTCTGTCGTCAATCTATTATAACTGGCGACGAAGGATAAACATCTACTAGAAAGAGCACCTACTTACGCAAAAAAGAGGTTTGCTAGAGCTTATTAGCTAATTATTTCTAGAATTATGGCGCTGTATGGCCAAATAAATCAATTTGATGCGAATGATGAAATCATTCAAGATTACCTAGAGAGGTTAAGCTTTTACCTAGAAGCTAACGATGTGACGATAGAAGCCAAAAAGAGAGCTGTTTTGTTAACAGTCATAGGGCCTCAACAATTTAGGCTACTAAAAGACTTATGCACACCAGCTAGTCTAACTACCAAGAGCTTTAACGAGCTGAGCAAATTGCTAACAGACCACCATGCGCCTACCCCATCAAAGTTTCTATGTCGAGCTAGATTTGACAGTAGGACTCGTCAACCAAACGAGTCAATATCAGAATATGTTGCTGCTTTACGTCATTTAAGTGAATTTTTGTGAATTCGGAGAAACGCTGTCTGACAGACTATGTGAAAAGTTTGTGACAGGTGGTAAACAGCACTGATATTCAAAGAAAGTTGCTGCTCGAGTCGGATCTAAAATTGGAAAAAGCAATACAACTTGCAATGTCATTCCAGCAGTCATCAGATGCGGCGAAATCTCTAACGCCTTCAGGGATCCATGCAGTAAACAGCAGGTTAGTCAATAAACATCAACCCATCAGAGCATTCCAACTTATGCTAAACAGCCTGCTCGTTCAAATCCTAGATCTAAATCTAGTAATAATTATCAAAAATGTCATCGATGCAAAGGTCCCCATGCATCTTATCGGTGCAAGTTCAAGTCTGCAACTTGTTATAAGTGCAGTGAGCAAGGTCACATTGCCAAGGCCTGCTTTGCAAAGTCTTCGTCTGTTGCTAAATCTAGCCAGTCAAGACAGTACCGCACCAAAAGCAGCACTATGTTAACTCTCACCAAGACTACCTAACCCAACCAATGAACCACTCTACTGTGAAAATGCTCAAAATTGATTTGCAGCCGGATTTCAACCTATTCTCTGTGAAATCAATAAGTCATGCTCCCATCAATGTACAAGTTAATTCAACGTAGAGCATCAGCTTCCAACTTGACACTGGAGCATCTCTAACAGTCATAACAAAGAAAGATTTTGACGCTGTCACAGAAGGATCAGTGTCCTCTACAGCCGTGTCACAAGTGTCTAACAACATACACTGGTGACAATGTTCCGGTAATAGGAGAGTGTATGGTTCATGTAAGTTATAATGGTCAAAGTGTTAAACTTCCTCTTCTTGTGGTTGAAGGAAATGGACCGCCATTACTAGGTAGGAACTGGTTAAGTGATCTTAAGTAAATTGGGAGAGTATTTGTTCATTGAAGAATGTAAAAGAATCTAGTCTTACTTCACTAGACAAAGTTATATCTGAAAATAAATGTGTTTTTGGTAACTCAGGATTACTAAATGATAGAACAGTGAAGTTAAGCATTAAAGATACAAAATCCAAGATACTGCAAAGCTAGAGTTCCACCTTATGCAATGAGGAATAAAATTGAAAATGAGCTAAGTAGATTGGAATCTAATGGCATTATAAAGAAGGTAGACTATTCCGATTGGGCGACACCCATTGTGCCAGTGTTAAAGAAGGATGGTTCTATAAGAATTGTGGAGATTATAAAACTACACTGAATAAGCAAATAGAGCTAAATAGGTACCCTATACCTAACATTGAGGAAATCTCTTTGAATTTGGCAGGAGGAGACAAATTCACTGAATTAGACTTTAGTCATGCTTACACTCAACTAGAACTGCATCCAGATTCAAAAGGTCTATACGACAATAAACACACATAAAGGACTCTACCAATATGAAAGACTATGTTTTGGTATATCATCCAGCCCTGGAATTTTCCCAAGCTGTCATGGACAGTATTTTTAAGGATATTCCAAATGTTTGTGTGTACTTTGATAATGTGTACATAACTGGTAAGAATGACACTGAACATCTTAAAACACTTGATAAAGTATTGAAAATTGTTGGTGAAAAAGGTTTAAGGATAAACAAAGATAAATGTCAATTCATGGTGACAGAAATTAGTTTTCTTGGTTTATATATTAAGCAAGCAAGGTATCAGACCTCAACCTGAGAAAACAAAAGCCATTAAAGAAGCACCCAAACCTGAAAATTACCCAACAACTAGAGCTTTTTTGGGCTTAATAAATTACTATGCAAAGTTCATAGAAATCTGTCTGGTAAACTATCACCACTGTACATGCTTGCTACAGAAAAATGCAACTTGGCACTGGGGTAAACAACAAGAAGCTGCTTTTAATACAGCAAAAGAGGCTTTGTCTTCTGACACCTTACTAACTCACTATGACCCAGGGAAAAGACTTGTATTGACATGTGATGCTTCACCAGATGGGTGTAGGAGCAGTCTTGTCCCACATGGATGAGAAGGGTGACAGACCCATTGCTTTTGCCAGTAGATCTTTGAACCAGGCTGAGAAAAATTATTCTCAGTTAGATAGGGAAGGCTTAGGCATCATTTTTGGTGTTAAGAAATTTCATAAGTTTCTGTTTGGTAGGAAGTTCACCATCTTTACAGATCATAAACCATTGCTAGGTTTATTTGGAGAAAACAAAACCCTACCTGAGCATGCCTCACCAAGAATTCAAAGATGGGCTATCACACTAACTGCATACAATTATGAATTGAGATACAAACCTGGATCTGAGAATAGTGCAGATAGTCTTAGTAGATTACCTTTAAAAAAACCAAAGCCTGAGCTATGTACCAGAAGATGTATTTGTTCTCTTCACTATCATGGATAACTCCAATATAAATGTGAATGATATTAAAAGAGAAACACAAAAAGATGAGTGCTTAATAAAAGTATATGAGTACTGTATGAATGGTTGGCCTGAAGAGTCTGTGAATGATGGACTTAAGGCCATATAAAATAAGAAATAAAACCTTTGTGAAGATAATATAAAAGATGGAGAAGATGCAGTCCATTATCAGTCAGAATTGCCTATTAAAGTATTTGTACTTAATAAATGATTATGGTGATATGGCAATTTCAAATGTTTTAAAGAGAATACATTAGTAAGAAGGAATGTGATCATCAAACAACTTTGCTAACATCATTAGCACTTACAGAAACTAAAAGGGTAACATCAAAAGAAGAAAAAGATTTTTGCCATTTAATACACCCACTTCAAATACTGGATCACAGTTGCAAAGTGATATTGTCCAGGATATTACTTTTAAACAGTATGTTTGGGTTACGAAAAAGCACTATCAGATTACCTGAGAAAATTGATCAATCAAAGAAATTCTTTGTCAGTTAAGGATCTGAATAATAGCATAATACTTTCAGATGCCAATTTCAAAAATAGTTCCATTAGATCATGACAAACATTCATTGAAAGAGAATTTGGTGTTAATAAGAATGTGTATCTAAGAAATTATGGGAGAAAGGAAAAATGGATACCAGGTCAAATTGTTCAATGTACAGGACCTGTGCCTTATAAAGGTTAAAAATAACTTGTGCAGATCATAAGTGTGAAATTATCAATCCACCAACTCAGTTTGTTCCAACCAAGTTCTGTTGATATGAGTGAACCAAGTTGTCTGGAATCAGAAAATGTAAATTCTGGAGTTAATGATTTAAATCCTAGACCTCCTGAGATAGAGAATCCAAATGGTCAGGATATTGAGTCACCAAATCAAAAGCCACTGAGGAAGGTCATACAGGACAATCAAGGTCCCAAATAAGTTAGACCTATGATTTTAAAGGTCAAAAGGACTTTGACATCATTGTTTGTATTTTGATTATGTTGTAGCATATTGTGCATTGTTTGTAAGGATGTAATCTACCATAATGTTCATGTTACAATATAATTGGTGATTTTAGGATACTATCAATTGTTCTATTGAGAGATGTGTTATAGTGTTCTAAGGGTAAAGGGATGTAATAGATTGAAATAATTGTGAGGTCAAGGGAACTCACTCTTCTGTATTAGTTATATTTATAATATTGTTATCTTGAGTGATGTCCCTTGTCTACTTCCTCCCGTCCTCTCTTTTGCAACATGGCGTCTGTACATAATAAAGACTGTTATATACAACCACAGGCTTCTGTCGTCAATCTATTATAGTTGGCTATCAGACTTGATGCTTGATTGTAATGATTATTAGGTTTGAGCAATTAATTTTTTTAAACATTTTTTTTAATTATTAGTATTAGTGATAAGTCATCATTAGTGGGAGTAAATTTACTTCTTTCCAGTCTGGTTCTGGGTTTCCTTGTAGCCTATATAATCTAGATCTAGTTGGTGATAATATTAATAAATATTGTTTCCCATTTTAAATACTCAGGCGGTTTGTTTGAAAGTCTGACCGCAGCTCCATATTCATTGACTGTCGAAGCAGCGCATAAAATGAATTAGCTTATATCCAGGGCTGGCCTGGTCTGCCTGTTATTGTGACTGAATTGTCCTACAGACAAGACCTGAAGAAGCCCTCGTTAAGTAATAAGTGTACAGCTTGCTTTTAGCCTGGCGCGGGGATCTTTCACCGGCCACTTTAACATTCTGCGACAGGGCAGGCCTTTACTTTAAGCTTTAATCTTAGCTGGTTCCGCTTTAACACAGGGTATTCTTTTGTCTTTAAGTATACCGCTTTCTTTCATCAGCCTGGAACCCTGTGTCTGCTACCGGTATCTCATCCGGCAGGGCAAAACAATTTCCAGTTTTTAAATTAAGCTGATGTCATTTTTAATACCAATGATTAGGATTTTGGCACAATGCTTATTTTTCTATATACACAAGATGAATTTCACATCATTTTCTGATTTCAGTTTAAGTTTGAAAGCATGTAAAATGTCAATTTGTCCTGCTATGTGATTTTTCTTCATTTATTTTTTGCTAGCCCATGGCATCACATTATGAAGACTCTACTAATATCTTTAGGCTGGGGCCAGTACCTTAACCGACTGTCGTCAAATGAAAAAACTGACAGAAGAGCGCAATTTAATACACACAACAGATATATATGTATCCGAACAAACAAATAAATATATTTGAACATATATACATACCTTTATATACGCACACTGATATATACATATATTTACATAATAAATACATTATATATGAATATATCTATATATATAACTTATTTATTTATACATATATATATATATATATATATACTTATATATATATATATATATATATATATATATATATATATATATATATATATGTATTATGAATATATATATTAATTCTTATATAATATATATTTGTAAATATAAATTATATATATGTGTGTATATATATATCCTTCTGTTTGCTGGGGTAGAAGAAAAAAACTTATAATTATAATATTCTGAAGGATATTATTTTACTTGAGCGTCTTTCGTCTACACTCAAATATATATATTTGAATATACATTCAAATATATATTCAATGAATATACATTTAGACACACATGTAAATATATATATATATATATACACAAAACATGCATATATATACATACGTATATATAGACATATATACAATATTCGTCTATGTATATATATTCAATATTTTTACATTATAAATAAATATATATATAAAAATATATATATATATATATATATATATATATTTAAAAAAATATATACATATATGAAATACTTTTTACACATATTTATTTATGCTTCTATAATATATGGAAGGATATTAATTTACTCAAGCGTCTGCCTTGGGTGTTTATATAAAAAGAGAAGGGTTGAACTAATGAGAGGAATAAAAAAAATCTTTATATTCAATCTAATTTATTTATATTGTATATGTTATAGACTGGCATACATTTTTTTCTCTCTGGTTTATGTGAAAGGAGCTTGCAGGGATTCAAATTATTATTTTTTGCATTGAAATTCATTCTTTATTAATCACAGCTATGTTGCAGGCATATAAATACTTCCCTTTGGGCTCAAGTTGCTTTGAAAGAATCCTTGTCAGTATAGAACTAGTACCAGGACCATAAATGTATGCCCCAGGGCAAATGTTAAGAAAACCTCATCATTTTACAACTCCAACTGACCAGGGGCTTAAGAAATGATGCTTCTGCGCAAACTTTCTCGTCAGCCGGTAAGAGATCAACCTCCTTTTGATTGTTTAAATTTAATCTGTGCTGAAATCATTGTGCAGGCTGGCAAAGAAAACCATGAACTTCTTGAAAGCTGTGTACTTGAGCTCATGTTATTTTTTATTTTCTGTATTTTGAAAAAAAAAAAAGTATATATATGATAATAAAAAAAAAAAGTTCAGAGTATTTAATTGTTGTTTTGTCTTGTTAAAGAGAATGTATGTTGTGCAGAAGTGTAACCAACTCATTTTCAAGCCAGGCCTAGCAAAAGACAAAACCAAAAGAATCATATGATATGATGGTAGTAGGAAAAAAGTATATCAGTGAACAAATGGTGGCAGATGCATGCCTTAGCAATCTGACATGGTAGCTTTAATGAAAGAAAAACAAAAATAATAAAAACACCAAAAGCCACACTCACACAGTTATGTTCAACATATATAATGAAGACAGAAAAAAACCAACCCACCAGAATGGATGTATTGTAATGAAAATGGCAGTTAGCACTGGTGATAAGAATCAAAGTGTTGGCTAATAATTCCTATTACAACAGCCAGCCTTATAATCTGAATTAAAACTATTAAATCCCATTCATCCCTTGGATCTATGCCAAACAACACACAATAAATGATATGCATAGAGGTGTGCTGATGCCCTGTGTGAGATGCAGAATGAAATAGTGTTTTTAAAAAAAAGGAGCCACCCAGTAATAAGTATGTGGCCTTTTTATGTCTAGTTTAAAGGATAGAATTAGCATGAAATGTGTTAAGAGAATAGTGTGTGCAGTTGTTGGGATAGGCATATTACTATGTAGGCCTATGTATGTATGTATATCTATCTCTACTTATTAAAGAAAAGAATGACTAAACAAAAAAACAACTGTAACATGGCAGCTACACAGAGTGGGTGGGTGGGTGGATGAGGGAGGGAAAACTCGTTCAATGTAAACCAAACCGAGCTAATTGGGAATGGGTGGAGGCCCTGAAAAGGGCCGAGTAGTAGAGCCACACAACAAGCAAGCCAGGTGGTTGTTTGCTGTTGTGTTTATTTGCTGGTGGTGTACTTGGTGACAGCCTTGGTGCCTTCACTGACGGCGTGTTTGGCCAGCTCACCGGGCAGGAGGAGACGGACAGCGGTCTGGATCTCCCTGGAGGTGATGGTGCTGCGCTTGTTGTAGTGGGCAAGACGGCTGGCTTCAGCTGAAATGCGCTCAAAGATGTCGTTGACGAAGGAGTTCATGATGGACATGGCCTTGGAGGAAATGCCAGTGTCAGGGTGCACCTGCTTCAAGACTTTGTAAATGTAGATGCTGTAGCTTTCCTTTCTCCTCCTCTTCTTTTTCTTGTCACCGGTGCGTACGGCTTTAGCCTTACCGGCCTTCTTGGCTCCCTTGGAAGAAACTTTAGGTGGCATGTTGTTTTCTTTTCAACGGCTTGAACAGAAATGAGGCGAACCGACCGCCGGCCGCCCTTTTATATGAAACGGCGAGGAAATTTGGAGAGTACGAGTACGAGTACGAACGCCAAGCCGCTGCGCAGCCAATCAGAACGCTCGCTTGGTGACGAACGGATTTCCTCGCCGTTTCGTATAAAAGGGCCGATCTCGCCGTTAAGTCTTCATTCATCGCCTGCAGCCGTATCGCTGTTAGTCGCTGTATTTCTTCTCGCTCCTAACCAACTCACAATGTCCGGACGTGGTAAAGGCGGTAAAGTCAAGGGAAAGTCCAAGTCTCGCTCCTCCAGGGCAGGCCTTCAATTCCCAGTCGGACGTATTCATCGTCTGTTGAGGAAAGGAAACTATGCTGAGCGTGTCGGTGCTGGTGCCCCAGTCTACCTAGCCGCCGTCCTCGAGTATTTGGCCGCTGAAGTGCTCGAGTTGGCCGGCAACGCTGCCAGAGACAACAAGAAGACAAGAATCATTCCTCGTCACCTCCAGCTGGCCATCCGTAACGACGAAGAGTTGAACAAACTTTTGTCGGGTGTCACCATCGCCCAGGGTGGTGTCCTCCCCAACATCCAGGCCGTGCTTCTGCCCAAGAAGTCACAGAAGACACCCGGTGGCAAGAGCTAAACAGTGTCACCCTGCTGCCCACTGTCCACCTAGCCTACTACTGTCCTTTTCAGGACAACCAAAGTTTACCCAATTAGCTTTCGTTGTGTGTCAATGAACAAAAATCGAGTTTTCCTACCCTACCCTACCCTACCCTACTTGTTTCAAACTTTATTAATAACGTATCAACATGTCAATCACTAGCAGTATGAGATCATTATTATAGATGTATAATACTTACACTGGTTTACACGAGCAGAACAGGGAGGGGGCGGTCATATTAATAGTAGTAACTGGACATATTTTAGGGGTATTCGTTCATAGATACAAATGAAAATAGAATCTATTTTTCTTTAAATGTGCTCCGTTTAACCCCTGTCTACAACAAATAAGGGTGGTCGTTATTTTAAAATTCTATTCTTTAACCTACCGCTAGTCTACCCTTTTTATTTTATATCTTCTTCTTTTTAAAACCAAATATGTTTTTATTAATCCTTCCCCCTCATTTATTTACACACTGTGTAAATACCGCCGATCGGGCGGTCGAATCGGGTCAGAATATCTACCTAGGTCTATAGACTAGGTCTAGATCTAAATTGTTTCAGGCAGTCTATGTTGGGTTCTTTTCTAATCACTCACACACACATTCATAATTCATTGAAGACGACAGAAGCAAACACACCGGATTCCATTGACAAGCGGCACAACCAAGGATTTCATTTGAACGAAGAATATTTTGTGTTATCGGCCCTGTCTGCTATTAATAGATCGCTCGGCTGGATACCGTGTCTAAAAATAATCTGCTATGTCGACGCTGTCTCAACGTTGTGTGGCTGCTACTGGCCAATCAGCGTCGTTAAACTCGTACTCGTCCAATGGGAGAGCTTCGTTGCGCTAAGGGTTTGGCGGACGGTTATAAAAGGGCCAGCAGCGCTGAGCTGCCGCATTTCCTTAACAGTCAGTTAAGATCATTCAAAAAAAAAAAGATGGCTCGTACCAAACAAACCGCCCGAAAATCTACTGGAGGCAAAGCCCCACGTAAACAGCTGGCCACCAAAGCCGCCAGAAAGTCAGCACCAGCCACCGGCGGTGTTAAGAAGCCCCATCGTTACAGGCCTGGAACCGTCGCCCTGAGAGAAATCCGTCGTTACCAGAAGAGCACTGAGCTGCTCATTCGCAAGCTGCCATTCCAGCGCCTGGTCAGAGAAATCGCCCAGGACTTCAAGACTGACCTTCGCTTCCAGAGCTCCGCTGTCATGGCCCTGCAGGAGGCTAGCGAGGCTTACCTCGTCGGTCTGTTTGAAGACACCAACCTGTGCGCCATCCACGCCAAGCGTGTCACCATCATGCCCAAGGACATCCAGCTAGCCAGACGTATCCGTGGTGAGCGTGCTTAAGAGGTTTCTTTTAAGCCCAAACCACCACCCCCTGTCCTCAACCAAGGTCCTTTTTAGGACCACCTGACAACGTTCAGATTAGCAGTGAAGGTCCCCCACCTCACGAGTTTCCACCCACCCACCCACTACACCCCCTGCCCATGTCTGCCACTCTACTACTACTACTACTACTACATCTATTAGTATTATTCTGGGGGATGCGGGAGATAGGTTCTATTCATTTATCTCTTTAATTCAACTCACACATCACATTGCTATTTGAATTCGTGTATGCATGCTGTTGATATTGTTTTATTTATCTCAAATGTGAAGAAAGGAGAGAATAAATTTTATATTTTTCTTTCACCCACCCACCACCCTATCCATTGCTTTTTAAAATATATATATAAAAAAAAAAAAAGAAAAACCCTTTAGGGTTAGAGCTAGATATCTAGATCTTAATCGGAGAGCAGAAATTATTCTTAACGACTACACGCCATAGATTATTTAATTATTAGAAGCCTAACTAACCTATTCGTTTCACGATGTAAACAAACCACTGCGAGTACGGAGCGGAGTACGAGAATATTATTTCGTTCGTACTCGACCAATCAGCGTTCGAGATTCTCTCGTACTCGCATAATGAGCTCGCTCGTACTCGCATAATTAGGTGTAGGGAAATATTTCAGTTTTATTCGCACAAAACGGTGAAAATAACGTCTAATATCATATTTTAACATGACAAACGTGGATCTTTTCTATGCCTACACGTGTGGGCAATGAAACTCTTTATTTTTTATCCAAGGGTCGCATAGCAGAATAGGTGAAAAAATGACTTTGAAAACGACACCGTTAGCCGACAAGCCAGCAACATTCCAGTCGACACGGCAAGCTGCTTTTTCATTGGCTGGCTCATTCGCCGACCGCTTTTGGTTGGGCGGTGTCCGCCATATTGAACGAACTCGAGCCCAGGACCGTATATAAGGAGCGAGTTTCTCTGCAGACGGCGTTTTTCGAACACTCCTTCATCAACAAAGAAGAAAAATTCAATATGTCTGGCCGAGGCAAAGGTGGTAAGGGACTCGGCAAAGGAGGCGCCAAGCGTCACAGGAAGGTGTTGCGTGATAACATCCAAGGTATCACCAAGCCAGCCATCCGTCGTCTTGCTCGCAGAGGTGGTGTCAAACGTATCTCTGGTCTGATCTACGAAGAAACCAGAGGTGTCCTCAAGGTGTTCCTTGAAAATGTCATCCGTGATGCCGTCACCTACACTGAGCACGCCAAGAGGAAGACCGTCACTGCTATGGATGTCGTCTATGCTCTGAAACGTCAAGGTCGCACCCTGTACGGCTTCGGCGGTTAAACTCAACCCAGGACCACCCATTTGTTCTACCCATCCGGCCCTTATTAGGGCCACCCATACGTTTCCGAATTAGCTCGAGTGGTTGTAACCCCTACACGAATGTTTTCCATACCTACCCCTTATTTAACTTACTGAGTTACTTCTAATTATTAGGTTGTAGCCTACTTAGTTTATTTATTTAATTTGGGCAGAGTGGTCATCTTTCCTTTGTTGGTTTTTAAGGGGTTTGTTTCCATGGGTGGGTAGGATCGAGGTAGCCTACCGTGAAGGCACAAAAGAAACAAACAAAAAATATTTCGATATTACAAAAGTGTTCACAGGTATGTGGTGAACTTAGGAAAGAGTGCAGGTGGTAAGAATAGGTGTCCAGTGGGGCAAAAAATAAAAGACAAAAGATGAAAAAAAGTCTACAACACGTGGTGTTCCCAAGCGGTCACCCATCTAAGTACTAACCACGCCCGACGTTGCTTGACTGCGGTGATCGGACGAGAACCGGTATTTTCAACGTGGTATGGCCGTAGACATCTGTGTGAGAAAATTGGGGCTTATAAATATACTCAAACGAAATCAGCAGTTATTCGTCCTTTTCTGGCTACAATAATGATTTCACTGCTTTCCTCATATTATTTCAATAATAAAAAACGCCCTAAATCTCCACAAAAGCGAAACATTGTTTTAATATCGAATACTATGTGCCTTTTTTTCCCTCTACAGCCATTGGTCGCTATTTTTAACCTGAGGCGGTAACCACCGGTAGACTTCCCTGAGCTACTAATTTTCGAGCATCGCGCGTTGTAAAATACAAAATAAATACATTTTCCCCATTTTCCTTGACTAAAATCAGAAAACCAGGTGCCCCCTGCATCCGACCTGTCCTTTAACTATCGCTTTCATGTGAAATGATCTATCGGAAAGGCGATACTTTAACTTTTTTGGGTCTCCCGCTCACTCACTCCTTCCGAAACATTCTGCACGAATTCATTCAATTTTAATCCAACTCATCACATAGATCTAGATCTAGCCGCCTACAAGTCTACTAATTTAATGTTTGAGAAATAGTTCAATGCTTTTCATTTATTAATTATTCTTTTAACCTTTTCCCACGACAACTGGCACATTTATTTTCAGTCTATTAATATTCTGGCTTCATTTTAAAACACGCAACTAGGCGACGATCTAGAATTCTAGATCTAACGCTCTAGCTTAACTAAAATAATATAAACAGGAGGGTAGATCTATTCAAAATACTGTTTCAAAAATTACAATAATAATTTCACGGTGAAAAAAAAAAGGCAGGCGATCCATGGTTAATTAAATGCTAATTAAGGATGTTGCTTAAAAGGTTAGGTTGGCCTGGGACGCCAGTATTTCTCTAGAGTCTAGATCTAGAATTTCTAGATTCTGTAGGAATGAGTAGCCTAGGTATTAATAATTAAATGCATTAGTAATTATTAGTAAATAACATAAGATTTAGTTCAGTAAAAACTAATAGATCTAGATTTTAGGTCCAATGTTGGCTATCAGACTTGATGCTTGATTGTAATGATTATTAGGTTTGAGCAATTAATTTTTTTAAACATTTTTTTTAATTATTAGTATTAGTGATAAGTCATCATTAGTGGGAGTAAATTTACTTCTTTCCAGTCTGGTTCTGGGTTTCCTTGTAGCCTATATAATCTAGATCTAGTTGGTGATAATATTAATAAATATTGTTTCCCATTTTAAATACTCAGGCGGTTTGTTTGAAAGTCTGACCGCAGCTCCATATTCATTGACTGTCGAAGCAGCGCATAAAATGAATTAGCTTATATCCAGGGCTGGCCTGGTCTGCCTGTTATTGTGACTGAATTGTCCTACAGACAAGACCTGAAGAAGCCCTCGTTAAGTAATAAGTGTACAGCTTGCTTTTAGCCTGGCGCGGGGATCTTTCACCGGCCACTTTAACATTCTGCGACAGGGCAGGCCTTTACTTTAAGCTTTAATCTTAGCTGGTTCCGCTTTAACACAGGGTATTCTTTTGTCTTTAAGTATACCGCTTTCTTTCATCAGCCTGGAACCCTGTGTCTGCTACCGGTATCTCATCCGGCAGGGCAAAACAATTTCCAGTTTTTAAATTAAGCTGATGTCATTTTTAATACCAATGATTAGGATTTTGGCACAATGCTTATTTTTCTATATACACAAGATGAATTTCACATCATTTTCTGATTTCAGTTTAAGTTTGAAAGCATGTAAAATGTCAATTTGTCCTGCTATGTGATTTTTCTTCATTTATTTTTTGCTAGCCCATGGCATCACATTATGAAGACTCTACTAATATCTTTAGGCTGGGGCCAGTACCTTAACCGACTGTCGTCAAATGAAAAAACTGACAGAAGAGCGCAATTTAATACACACAACAGATATATATGTATCCGAACAAACAAATAAATATATTTGAACATATATACATACCTTTATATACGCACACTGATATATACATATATTTACATAATAAATACATTATATATGAATATATCTATATATATAACTTATTTATTTATACATATATATATATATATATATACTTATATATATATATATATATATATATATATATATATATATATATATATATATATATGTATTATGAATATATATATTAATTCTTATATAATATATATTTGTAAATATAAATTATATATATGTGTGTATATATATATCCTTCTGTTTGCTGGGGTAGAAGAAAAAAACTTATAATTATAATATTCTGAAGGATATTATTTTACTTGAGCGTCTTTCGTCTACACTCAAATATATATATTTGAATATACATTCAAATATATATTCAATGAATATACATTTAGACACACATGTAAATATATATATATATATATACACAAAACATGCATATATATACATACGTATATATAGACATATATACAATATTCGTCTATGTATATATATTCAATATTTTTACATTATAAATAAATATATATATAAAAATATATATATATATATATATATATATATATTTAAAAAAATATATACATATATGAAATACTTTTTACACATATTTATTTATGCTTCTATAATATATGGAAGGATATTAATTTACTCAAGCGTCTGCCTTGGGTGTTTATATAAAAAGAGAAGGGTTGAACTAATGAGAGGAATAAAAAAAATCTTTATATTCAATCTAATTTATTTATATTGTATATGTTATAGACTGGCATACATTTTTTTCTCTCTGGTTTATGTGAAAGGAGCTTGCAGGGATTCAAATTATTATTTTTTGCATTGAAATTCATTCTTTATTAATCACAGCTATGTTGCAGGCATATAAATACTTCCCTTTGGGCTCAAGTTGCTTTGAAAGAATCCTTGTCAGTATAGAACTAGTACCAGGACCATAAATGTATGCCCCAGGGCAAATGTTAAGAAAACCTCATCATTTTACAACTCCAACTGACCAGGGGCTTAAGAAATGATGCTTCTGCGCAAACTTTCTCGTCAGCCGGTAAGAGATCAACCTCCTTTTGATTGTTTAAATTTAATCTGTGCTGAAATCATTGTGCAGGCTGGCAAAGAAAACCATGAACTTCTTGAAAGCTGTGTACTTGAGCTCATGTTATTTTTTATTTTCTGTATTTTGAAAAAAAAAAAAGTATATATATGATAATAAAAAAAAAAAGTTCAGAGTATTTAATTGTTGTTTTGTCTTGTTAAAGAGAATGTATGTTGTGCAGAAGTGTAACCAACTCATTTTCAAGCCAGGCCTAGCAAAAGACAAAACCAAAAGAATCATATGATATGATGGTAGTAGGAAAAAAGTATATCAGTGAACAAATGGTGGCAGATGCATGCCTTAGCAATCTGACATGGTAGCTTTAATGAAAGAAAAACAAAAATAATAAAAACACCAAAAGCCACACTCACACAGTTATGTTCAACATATATAATGAAGACAGAAAAAAACCAACCCACCAGAATGGATGTATTGTAATGAAAATGGCAGTTAGCACTGGTGATAAGAATCAAAGTGTTGGCTAATAATTCCTATTACAACAGCCAGCCTTATAATCTGAATTAAAACTATTAAATCCCATTCATCCCTTGGATCTATGCCAAACAACACACAATAAATGATATGCATAGAGGTGTGCTGATGCCCTGTGTGAGATGCAGAATGAAATAGTGTTTTTAAAAAAAAGGAGCCACCCAGTAATAAGTATGTGGCCTTTTTATGTCTAGTTTAAAGGATAGAATTAGCATGAAATGTGTTAAGAGAATAGTGTGTGCAGTTGTTGGGATAGGCATATTACTATGTAGGCCTATGTATGTATGTATATCTATCTCTACTTATTAAAGAAAAGAATGACTAAACAAAAAAAAAAAACTGTAACATGGCAGCTACACAGAGTGGGTGGGTGGATGAGGGAGGGAGGGAAAACTCGTTCAATGTAAACCAAACCGAGCTAATTGGGAATGGGTGGAGGCCCTGAAAAGGGCCGAGTAGTAGAGCCACAACAAGCAAGCCAGGTGGTTGTTTGCTGTTGTGTTTATTTGCTGGTGGTGTACTTGGTGACAGCCTTGGTGCCTTCACTGACGGCGTGTTTGGCCAGCTCACCGGGCAGGAGGAGACGGACAGCGGTCTGGATCTCCCTGGAGGTGATGGTGCTGCGCTTGTTGTAGTGGGCAAGACGGCTGGCTTCAGCTGAAATGCGCTCAAAGATGTCGTTGACGAAGGAGTTCATGATGGACATGGCCTTGGAGGAAATGCCAGTGTCAGGGTGCACCTGCTTCAAGACTTTGTAAATGTAGATGCTGTAGCTTTCCTTTCTCCTCCTCTTCTTTTTCTTGTCACCGGTGCGTACGGCTTTAGCCTTACCGGCCTTCTTGGCTCCCTTGGAAGAAACTTTAGGTGGCATGTTGTTTTCTTTTCAATGGCTTGAACAGAAATGAGGCGAACCGACCGCCGGCCGCCCTTTTATATGAAACGGCGAGGAAATTTGGAGAGTACGAGTACGAGTACGAACGCCAAGCCGCTGCGCAGCCAATCAGAACGCTCGCTTGGTGACGAACGGATTTCCTCGCCGTTTCGTATAAAAGGGCCGATCTCGCCGTTAAGTCTTCATTCATCGCCTGCAGCCGTATCGCTGTTAGTCGCTGTATTTCTTCTCGCTCCTAACCAACTCACAATGTCCGGACGTGGTAAAGGCGGTAAAGTCAAGGGAAAGTCCAAGTCTCGCTCCTCCAGGGCAGGCCTTCAATTCCCAGTCGGACGTATTCATCGTCTGTTGAGGAAAGGAAACTATGCTGAGCGTGTCGGTGCTGGTGCCCCAGTCTACCTAGCCGCCGTCCTCGAGTATTTGGCCGCTGAAGTGCTCGAGTTGGCCGGCAACGCTGCCAGAGACAACAAGAAGACAAGAATCATTCCTCGTCACCTCCAGCTGGCCATCCGTAACGACGAAGAGTTGAACAAACTTTTGTCGGGTGTCACCATCGCCCAGGGTGGTGTCCTCCCCAACATCCAGGCCGTGCTTCTGCCCAAGAAGTCACAGAAGACACCCGGTGGCAAGAGCTAAACAGTGTCACCCTGCTGCCCACTGTCCACCTAGCCTACTACTGTCCTTTTCAGGACAACCAAAGTTTACCCAATTAGCTTTCGTTGTGTGTCAATGAACAAAAATCGAGTTTTCCTACCCTACCCTACCCTACCCTACTTGTTTCAAACTTTATTAATAACGTATCAACATGTCAATCACTAGCAGTATGAGATCATTATTATAGATGTATAATACTTACACTGGTTTACACGAGCAGAACAGGGAGGGGGCGGTCATATTAATAGTAGTAACTGGACATATTTTAGGGGTATTCGTTCATAGATACAAATGAAAATAGAATCTATTTTTCTTTAAATGTGCTCCGTTTAACCCCTGTCTACAACAAATAAGGGTGGTCGTTATTTTAAAATTCTATTCTTTAACCTACCGCTAGTCTACCCTTTTTATTTTATATCTTCTTCTTTTTAAAACCAAATATGTTTTTATTAATCCTTCCCCCTCATTTATTTACACACTGTGTAAATACCGCCGATCGGGCGGTCGAATCGGGTCAGAATATCTACCTAGGTCTATAGACTAGGTCTAGATCTAAATTGTTTCAGGCAGTCTATGTTGGGTTCTTTTCTAATCACTCACACACACATTCATAATTCATTGAAGACGACAGAAGCAAACACACCGGATTCCATTGACAAGCGGCACAACCAAGGATTTCATTTGAACGAAGAATATTTTGTGTTATCGGCCCTGTCTGCTATTAATAGATCGCTCGGCTGGATACCGTGTCTAAAAATAATCTGCTATGTCGACGCTGTCTCAACGTTGTGTGGCTGCTACTGGCCAATCAGCGTCGTTAAACTCGTACTCGTCCAATGGGAGAGCTTCGTTGCGCTAAGGGTTTGGCGGACGGTTATAAAAGGGCCAGCAGCGCTGAGCTGCCGCATTTCCTTAACAGTCAGTTAAGATCATTCAAAAAAAAAAAGATGGCTCGTACCAAACAAACCGCCCGAAAATCTACTGGAGGCAAAGCCCCACGTAAACAGCTGGCCACCAAAGCCGCCAGAAAGTCAGCACCAGCCACCGGCGGTGTTAAGAAGCCCCATCGTTACAGGCCTGGAACCGTCGCCCTGAGAGAAATCCGTCGTTACCAGAAGAGCACTGAGCTGCTCATTCGCAAGCTGCCATTCCAGCGCCTGGTCAGAGAAATCGCCCAGGACTTCAAGACTGACCTTCGCTTCCAGAGCTCCGCTGTCATGGCCCTGCAGGAGGCTAGCGAGGCTTACCTCGTCGGTCTGTTTGAAGACACCAACCTGTGCGCCATCCACGCCAAGCGTGTCACCATCATGCCCAAGGACATCCAGCTAGCCAGACGTATCCGTGGTGAGCGTGCTTAAGAGGTTTCTTTTAAGCCCAAACCACCACCCCCTGTCCTCAACCAAGGTCCTTTTTAGGACCACCTGACAACGTTCAGATTAGCAGTGAAGGTCCCCCACCTCACGAGTTTCCACCCACCCACCCACTACACCCCCTGCCCATGTCTGCCACTCTACTACTACTACTACTACTACATCTATTAGTATTATTCTGGGGGATGCGGGAAATAGGTTCTATTCATTTATCTCTTTAATTCAACTCACACATCACATTGCTATTTGAATTCGTGTATGCATGCTGTTGATATTGTTTTATTTATCTCAAATGTGAAGAAAGGAGAGAATAAATTTTATATTTTTCTTTCACCCACCCACCACCCTATCCATTGCTTTTTAAAATATATATATAAAAAAAAAAAAAGAAAAACCCTTTAGGGTTAGAGCTAGATATCTAGATCTTAATCGGAGAGCAGAAATTATTCTTAACGACTACACGCCATAGATTATTTAATTATTAGAAGCCTAACTAACCTATTCGTTTCACGATGTAAACAAACCACTGCGAGTACGGAGCGGAGTACGAGAATATTATTTCGTTCGTACTCGACCAATCAGCGTTCGAGATTCTCTCGTACTCGCATAATGAGCTCGCTCGTACTCGCATAATTAGGTGTAGGGAAATATTTCAGTTTTATTCGCACAAAACGGTGAAAATAACGTCTAATATCATATTTTAACATGACAAACGTGGATCTTTTCTATGCCTACACGTGTGGGCAATGAAACTCTTTATTTTTTATCCAAGGGTCGCATAGCAGAATAGGTGAAAAAATGACTTTGAAAACGACACCGTTAGCCGACAAGCCAGCAACATTCCAGTCGACACGGCAAGCTGCTTTTTCATTGGCTGGCTCATTCGCCGACCGCTTTTGGTTGGGCGGTGTCCGCCATATTGAACGAACTCGAGCCCAGGACCGTATATAAGGAGCGAGTTTCTCTGCAGACGGCGTTTTTCGAACACTCCTTCATCAACAAAGAAGAAAAATTCAATATGTCTGGCCGAGGCAAAGGTGGTAAGGGACGATATGGTCGAGTGGTTGGGTACACGATTGCTATCCCACTCGGCGCGGGTTCAAATCTATGTGTTCTAGTCAGTAACGTATTCACACAACGTGTTTTTCCCAGTGAACGATTTTTGTTTACTCAGCGTAGCAAAACGATCACGCTATCTAGGTCGCCTTACCCAACCAACCCCCACCCACCACCCACCCCCCTCACTGACCCACCACCGCTCCCCTCTTATAAATTTGTCCTTTTATGTAATTCAAATACGTTCAAGATATTTGATTTATCGATCATCTCTGTACATTACCTACTCAAATTAATTAATAAGTTTGTTTTGAAGTTTAATTATTTTAAAATTTTTGATTAAAAAAAAATAAATAAAATAAAATAAAATAAAAAAAAAATTTAAAAAAAAAAAAAAAAATGAAGACTGTTTGCAGATAATAGGCACAAATGGAAAGTGTGAATGCAAATGACTACCTATTGTACATAATATATCATGTTTTTTTTTTGTATACTTCAGACATAACTATGTGTACTTCTCCCCTCTTTTAGGAAGCCTAGACAAACCTTTGAAGCCAATGTTGTTAATATAAAGTTTACTACAACTCACCACTTTTATTTATCATAGACAAATATTGTCCCCTTTTCAACCTTATTATTTAGAAATAGCAACTACCTATTGTACATAACATATCATGTTTTCCTGTATACTTCATACATAACTATTTGTACCCCCCCCCCCCCTTTAGGAAGCCTAGACCAACCTTCGAAGCCAAATTTTGTTAAATATAAAGTTTACCATAACTCAGCACTTTTATTTATTATAGCCAAATATTGCCCCAACTATAACTTTAATTTTCAGAAACAGCAAATTGCTTTTGGCCCATGAAATAACCCCCCCCCCTCCCTATAAAATACATATTTTATTCTGTAAATAACATGTAAAAAATTTTGAGAATGAAAGTTTCAGGAATAGTTTATATTGTAAATCTGCATCAGTCTTCTTATGTCGCATGATGAACGTAGTAAAAATCAGCTACTGCCACCACTCATTGGCTGGGCTCGCTGAAAGTAAAATCTACAATACTGAGACGTAAAAAAAAAAAAAAAAGGTGGTAAGGGACTCGGCAAAGGAGGCGCCAAGCGTCACAGGAAGGTGTTGCGTGATAACATCCAAGGTATCACCAAGCCAGCCATCCGTCGTCTTGCTCGCAGAGGTGGTGTCAAACGTATCTCTGGTCTGATCTACGAAGAAACCAGAGGTGTCCTCAAGGTGTTCCTTGAAAATGTCATCCGTGATGCCGTCACCTACACTGAGCACGCCAAGAGGAAGACCGTCACTGCTATGGATGTCGTCTATGCTCTGAAACGTCAAGGTCGCACCCTGTACGGCTTCGGCGGTTAAACTCAACCCAGGACCACCCATTTGTTCTACCCATCCGGCCCTTATTAGGGCCACCCATACGTTTCCGAATTAGCTCGAGTGGTTGTAACCCCTACACGAATGTTTTCCATACCTACCCCTTATTTAACTTACTGAGTTACTTCTAATTATTAGGTTGTAGCCTACTTAGTTTATTTATTTAATTTGGGCAGAGTGGTCATCTTTCCTTTGTTGGTTTTTAAGGGGTTTGTTTCCATGGGTGGGTAGGATCGAGGTAGCCTACCGTGAAGGCACAAAAGAAACAAACAAAAAATATTTCGATATTACAAAAGTGTTCACAGGTATGTGGTGAACTTAGGAAAGAGTGCAGGTGGTAAGAATAGGTGTCCAGTGGGGCAAAAAATAAAAGACAAAAGATGAAAAAAAGTCTACAACACGTGGTGTTCCCAAGCGGTCACCCATCTAAGTACTAACCACGCCCGACGTTGCTTGACTGCGGTGATCGGACGAGAACCGGTATTTTCAACGTGGTATGGCCGTAGACATCTGTGTGAGAAAATTGGGGCTTATAAATATACTCAAACGAAATCAGCAGTTATTCGTCCTTTTCTGGCTACAATAATGATTTCACTGCTTTCCTCATATTATTTCAATAATAAAAAACGCCCTAAATCTCCACAAAAGCGAAACATTGTTTTAATATCGAATACTATGTGCCTTTTTTTCCCTCTACAGCCATTGGTCGCTATTTTTAACCTGAGGCGGTAACCACCGGTAGACTTCCCTGAGCTACTAATTTTCGAGCATCGCGCGTTGTAAAATACAAAATAAATACATTTTCCCCATTTTCCTTGACTAAAATCAGAAAACCAGGTGCCCCCTGCATCCGACCTGTCCTTTAACTATCGCTTTCATGTGAAATGATCTATCGGAAAGGCGATACTTTAACTTTTTTGGGTCTCCCGCTCACTCACTCCTTCCGAAACATTCTGCACGAATTCATTCAATTTTAATCCAACTCATCACATAGATCTAGATCTAGCCGCCTACAAGTCTACTAATTTAATGTTTGAGAAATAGTTCAATGCTTTTCATTTATTAATTATTCTTTTAACCTTTTCCCACGACAACTGGCACATTTATTTTCAGTCTATTAATATTCTGGCTTCATTTTAAAACACGCAACTAGGCGACGATCTAGAATTCTAGATCTAACGCTCTAGCTTAACTAAAATAATATAAACAGGAGGGTAGATCTATTCAAAATACTGTTTCAAAAATTACAATAATAATTTCACGGTGAAAAAAAAAAGGCAGGCGATCCATGGTTAATTAAATGCTAATTAAGGATGTTGCTTAAAAGGTTAGGTTGGCCTGGGACGCCAGTATTTCTCTAGAGTCTAGATCTAGAATTTCTAGATTCTGTAGGAATGAGTAGCCTAGGTATTAATAATTAAATGCATTAGTAATTATTAGTAAATAACATAAGATTTAGTTCAGTAAAAACTAATAGATCTAGATTTTAGGTCCAATGTTGGCTATCAGACTTGATGCTTGATTGTAATGATTATTAGGTTTGAGCAATTAATTTTTTTAAACATTTTTTTTAATTATTAGTATTAGTGATAAGTCATCATTAGTGGGAGTAAATTTACTTCTTTCCAGTCTGGTTCTGGGTTTCCTTGTAGCCTATATAATCTAGATCTAGTTGGTGATAATATTAATAAATATTGTTTCCCATTTTAAATACTCAGGCGGTTTGTTTGAAAGTCTGACCGCAGCTCCATATTCATTGACTGTCGAAGCAGCGCATAAAATGAATTAGCTTATATCCAGGGCTGGCCTGGTCTGCCTGTTATTGTGACTGAATTGTCCTACAGACAAGACCTGAAGAAGCCCTCGTTAAGTAATAAGTGTACAGCTTGCTTTTAGCCTGGCGCGGGGATCTTTCACCGGCCACTTTAACATTCTGCGACAGGGCAGGCCTTTACTTTAAGCTTTAATCTTAGCTGGTTCCGCTTTAACACAGGGTATTCTTTTGTCTTTAAGTATACCGCTTTCTTTCATCAGCCTGGAACCCTGTGTCTGCTACCGGTATCTCATCCGGCAGGGCAAAACAATTTCCAGTTTTTAAATTAAGCTGATGTCATTTTTAATACCAATGATTAGGATTTTGGCACAATGCTTATTTTTCTATATACACAAGATGAATTTCACATCATTTTCTGATTTCAGTTTAAGTTTGAAAGCATGTAAAATGTCAATTTGTCCTGCTATGTGATTTTTCTTCATTTATTTTTTGCTAGCCCATGGCATCACATTATGAAGACTCTACTAATATCTTTAGGCTGGGGCCAGTACCTTAACCGACTGTCGTCAAATGAAAAAACTGACAGAAGAGCGCAATTTAATACACACAACAGATATATATGTATCCGAACAAACAAATAAATATATTTGAACATATATACATACCTTTATATACGCACACTGATATATACATATATTTACATAATAAATACATTATATATGAATATATCTATATATATAACTTATTTATTTATACATATATATATATATATATATACTTATATATATATATATATATATATATATATATATATATATATATATATATATATATGTATTATGAATATATATATTAATTCTTATATAATATATATTTGTAAATATAAATTATATATATGTGTGTATATATATATCCTTCTGTTTGCTGGGGTAGAAGAAAAAAACTTATAATTATAATATTCTGAAGGATATTATTTTACTTGAGCGTCTTTCGTCTACACTCAAATATATATATTTGAATATACATTCAAATATATATTCAATGAATATACATTTAGACACACATGTAAATATATATATATATATATACACAAAACATGCATATATATACATACGTATATATAGACATATATACAATATTCGTCTATGTATATATATTCAATATTTTTACATTATAAATAAATATATATATAAAAATATATATATATATATATATATATATATATTTAAAAAAATATATACATATATGAAATACTTTTTACACATATTTATTTATGCTTCTATAATATATGGAAGGATATTAATTTACTCAAGCGTCTGCCTTGGGTGTTTATATAAAAAGAGAAGGGTTGAACTAATGAGAGGAATAAAAAAAATCTTTATATTCAATCTAATTTATTTATATTGTATATGTTATAGACTGGCATACATTTTTTTCTCTCTGGTTTATGTGAAAGGAGCTTGCAGGGATTCAAATTATTATTTTTTGCATTGAAATTCATTCTTTATTAATCACAGCTATGTTGCAGGCATATAAATACTTCCCTTTGGGCTCAAGTTGCTTTGAAAGAATCCTTGTCAGTATAGAACTAGTACCAGGACCATAAATGTATGCCCCAGGGCAAATGTTAAGAAAACCTCATCATTTTACAACTCCAACTGACCAGGGGCTTAAGAAATGATGCTTCTGCGCAAACTTTCTCGTCAGCCGGTAAGAGATCAACCTCCTTTTGATTGTTTAAATTTAATCTGTGCTGAAATCATTGTGCAGGCTGGCAAAGAAAACCATGAACTTCTTGAAAGCTGTGTACTTGAGCTCATGTTATTTTTTATTTTCTGTATTTTGAAAAAAAAAAAAGTATATATATGATAATAAAAAAAAAAAGTTCAGAGTATTTAATTGTTGTTTTGTCTTGTTAAAGAGAATGTATGTTGTGCAGAAGTGTAACCAACTCATTTTCAAGCCAGGCCTAGCAAAAGACAAAACCAAAAGAATCATATGATATGATGGTAGTAGGAAAAAAGTATATCAGTGAACAAATGGTGGCAGATGCATGCCTTAGCAATCTGACATGGTAGCTTTAATGAAAGAAAAACAAAAATAATAAAAACACCAAAAGCCACACTCACACAGTTATGTTCAACATATATAATGAAGACAGAAAAAAACCAACCCACCAGAATGGATGTATTGTAATGAAAATGGCAGTTAGCACTGGTGATAAGAATCAAAGTGTTGGCTAATAATTCCTATTACAACAGCCAGCCTTATAATCTGAATTAAAACTATTAAATCCCATTCATCCCTTGGATCTATGCCAAACAACACACAATAAATGATATGCATAGAGGTGTGCTGATGCCCTGTGTGAGATGCAGAATGAAATAGTGTTTTTAAAAAAAAGGAGCCACCCAGTAATAAGTATGTGGCCTTTTTATGTCTAGTTTAAAGGATAGAATTAGCATGAAATGTGTTAAGAGAATAGTGTGTGCAGTTGTTGGGATAGGCATATTACTATGTAGGCCTATGTATGTATGTATATCTATCTCTACTTATTAAAGAAAAGAATGACTAAACAAAAAAAAAAAACTGTAACATGGCAGCTACACAGAGTGGGTGGGTGGATGAGGGAGGGAGGGAAAACTCGTTCAATGTAAACCAAACCGAGCTAATTGGGAATGGGTGGAGGCCCTGAAAAGGGCCGAGTAGTAGAGCCACAACAAGCAAGCCAGGTGGTTGTTTGCTGTTGTGTTTATTTGCTGGTGGTGTACTTGGTGACAGCCTTGGTGCCTTCACTGATGGCGTGTTTGGCCAGCTCACCGGGCAGGAGGAGACGGACAGCGGTCTGGATCTCCCTGGAGGTGATGGTGCTGCGCTTGTTGTAGTGGGCAAGACGGCTGGCTTCAGCTGAAATGCGCTCAAAGATGTCGTTGACGAAGGAGTTCATGATGGACATGGCCTTGGAGGAAATGCCAGTGTCAGGGTGCACCTGCTTCAAGACTTTGTAAATGTAGATGCTGTAGCTTTCCTTTCTCCTCCTCTTCTTTTTCTTGTCACCGGTGCGTACGGCTTTAGCCTTACCGGCCTTCTTGGCTCCCTTGGAAGAAACTTTAGGTGGCATGTTGTTTTCTTTTCAATGGCTTGAACAGAAATGAGGCGAACCGACCGCCGGCCGCCCTTTTATATGAAACGGCGAGGAAATTTGGAGAGTACGAGTACGAGTACGAACGCCAAGCCGCTGCGCAGCCAATCAGAACGCTCGCTTGGTGACGAACGGATTTCCTCGCCGTTTCGTATAAAAGGGCCGATCTCGCCGTTAAGTCTTCATTCATCGCCTGCAGCCGTATCGCTGTTAGTCGCTGTATTTCTTCTCGCTCCTAACCAACTCACAATGTCCGGACGTGGTAAAGGCGGTAAAGTCAAGGGAAAGTCCAAGTCTCGCTCCTCCAGGGCAGGCCTTCAATTCCCAGTCGGACGTATTCATCGTCTGTTGAGGAAAGGAAACTATGCTGAGCGTGTCGGTGCTGGTGCCCCAGTCTACCTAGCCGCCGTCCTCGAGTATTTGGCCGCTGAAGTGCTCGAGTTGGCCGGCAACGCTGCCAGAGACAACAAGAAGACAAGAATCATTCCTCGTCACCTCCAGCTGGCCATCCGTAACGACGAAGAGTTGAACAAACTTTTGTCGGGTGTCACCATCGCCCAGGGTGGTGTCCTCCCCAACATCCAGGCCGTGCTTCTGCCCAAGAAGTCACAGAAGACACCCGGTGGCAAGAGCTAAACAGTGTCACCCTGCTGCCCACTGTCCACCTAGCCTACTACTGTCCTTTTCAGGACAACCAAAGTTTACCCAATTAGCTTTCGTTGTGTGTCAATGAACAAAAATCGAGTTTTCCTACCCTACCCTACCCTACCCTACTTGTTTCAAACTTTATTAATAACGTATCAACATGTCAATCACTAGCAGTATGAGATCATTATTATAGATGTATAATACTTACACTGGTTTACACGAGCAGAACAGGGAGGGGGCGGTCATATTAATAGTAGTAACTGGACATATTTTAGGGGTATTCGTTCATAGATACAAATGAAAATAGAATCTATTTTTCTTTAAATGTGCTCCGTTTAACCCCTGTCTACAACAAATAAGGGTGGTCGTTATTTTAAAATTCTATTCTTTAACCTACCGCTAGTCTACCCTTTTTATTTTATATCTTCTTCTTTTTAAAACCAAATATGTTTTTATTAATCCTTCCCCCTCATTTATTTACACACTGTGTAAATACCGCCGATCGGGCGGTCGAATCGGGTCAGAATATCTACCTAGGTCTATAGACTAGGTCTAGATCTAAATTGTTTCAGGCAGTCTATGTTGGGTTCTTTTCTAATCACTCACACACACATTCATAATTCATTGAAGACGACAGAAGCAAACACACCGGATTCCATTGACAAGCGGCACAACCAAGGATTTCATTTGAACGAAGAATATTTTGTGTTATCGGCCCTGTCTGCTATTAATAGATCGCTCGGCTGGATACCGTGTCTAAAAATAATCTGCTATGTCGACGCTGTCTCAACGTTGTGTGGCTGCTACTGGCCAATCAGCGTCGTTAAACTCGTACTCGTCCAATGGGAGAGCTTCGTTGCGCTAAGGGTTTGGCGGACGGTTATAAAAGGGCCAGCAGCGCTGAGCTGCCGCATTTCCTTAACAGTCAGTTAAGATCATTCAAAAAAAAAAAGATGGCTCGTACCAAACAAACCGCCCGAAAATCTACTGGAGGCAAAGCCCCACGTAAACAGCTGGCCACCAAAGCCGCCAGAAAGTCAGCACCAGCCACCGGCGGTGTTAAGAAGCCCCATCGTTACAGGCCTGGAACCGTCGCCCTGAGAGAAATCCGTCGTTACCAGAAGAGCACTGAGCTGCTCATTCGCAAGCTGCCATTCCAGCGCCTGGTCAGAGAAATCGCCCAGGACTTCAAGACTGACCTTCGCTTCCAGAGCTCCGCTGTCATGGCCCTGCAGGAGGCTAGCGAGGCTTACCTCGTCGGTCTGTTTGAAGACACCAACCTGTGCGCCATCCACGCCAAGCGTGTCACCATCATGCCCAAGGACATCCAGCTAGCCAGACGTATCCGTGGTGAGCGTGCTTAAGAGGTTTCTTTTAAGCCCAAACCACCACCCCCTGTCCTCAACCAAGGTCCTTTTTAGGACCACCTGACAACGTTCAGATTAGCAGTGAAGGTCCCCCACCTCACGAGTTTCCACCCACCCACCCACTACACCCCCTGCCCATGTCTGCCACTCTACTACTACTACTACTACTACATCTATTAGTATTATTCTGGGGGATGCGGGAAATAGGTTCTATTCATTTATCTCTTTAATTCAACTCACACATCACATTGCTATTTGAATTCGTGTATGCATGCTGTTGATATTGTTTTATTTATCTCAAATGTGAAGAAAGGAGAGAATAAATTTTATATTTTTCTTTCACCCACCCACCACCCTATCCATTGCTTTTTAAAATATATATATAAAAAAAAAAAAAGAAAAACCCTTTAGGGTTAGAGCTAGATATCTAGATCTTAATCGGAGAGCAGAAATTATTCTTAACGACTACACGCCATAGATTATTTAATTATTAGAAGCCTAACTAACCTATTCGTTTCACGATGTAAACAAACCACTGCGAGTACGGAGCGGAGTACGAGAATATTATTTCGTTCGTACTCGACCAATCAGCGTTCGAGATTCTCTCGTACTCGCATAATGAGCTCGCTCGTACTCGCATAATTAGGTGTAGGGAAATATTTCAGTTTTATTCGCACAAAACGGTGAAAATAACGTCTAATATCATATTTTAACATGACAAACGTGGATCTTTTCTATGCCTACACGTGTGGGCAATGAAACTCTTTATTTTTTATCCAAGGGTCGCATAGCAGAATAGGTGAAAAAATGACTTTGAAAACGACACCGTTAGCCGACAAGCCAGCAACATTCCAGTCGACACGGCAAGCTGCTTTTTCATTGGCTGGCTCATTCGCCGACCGCTTTTGGTTGGGCGGTGTCCGCCATATTGAACGAACTCGAGCCCAGGACCGTATATAAGGAGCGAGTTTCTCTGCAGACGGCGTTTTTCGAACACTCCTTCATCAACAAAGAAGAAAAATTCAATATGTCTGGCCGAGGCAAAGGTGGTAAGGGACTCGGCAAAGGAGGCGCCAAGCGTCACAGGAAGGTGTTGCGTGATAACATCCAAGGTATCACCAAGCCAGCCATCCGTCGTCTTGCTCGCAGAGGTGGTGTCAAACGTATCTCTGGTCTGATCTACGAAGAAACCAGAGGTGTCCTCAAGGTGTTCCTTGAAAATGTCATCCGTGATGCCGTCACCTACACTGAGCACGCCAAGAGGAAGACCGTCACTGCTATGGATGTCGTCTATGCTCTGAAACGTCAAGGTCGCACCCTGTACGGCTTCGGCGGTTAAACTCAACCCAGGACCACCCATTTGTTCTACCCATCCGGCCCTTATTAGGGCCACCCATACGTTTCCGAATTAGCTCGAGTGGTTGTAACCCCTACACGAATGTTTTCCATACCTACCCCTTATTTAACTTACTGAGTTACTTCTAATTATTAGGTTGTAGCCTACTTAGTTTATTTATTTAATTTGGGCAGAGTGGTCATCTTTCCTTTGTTGGTTTTTAAGGGGTTTGTTTCCATGGGTGGGTAGGATCGAGGTAGCCTACCGTGAAGGCACAAAAGAAACAAACAAAAAATATTTCGATATTACAAAAGTGTTCACAGGTATGTGGTGAACTTAGGAAAGAGTGCAGGTGGTAAGAATAGGTGTCCAGTGGGGCAAAAAATAAAAGACAAAAGATGAAAAAAAGTCTACAACACGTGGTGTTCCCAAGCGGTCACCCATCTAAGTACTAACCACGCCCGACGTTGCTTGACTGCGGTGATCGGACGAGAACCGGTATTTTCAACGTGGTATGGCCGTAGACATCTGTGTGAGAAAATTGGGGCTTATAAATATACTCAAACGAAATCAGCAGTTATTCGTCCTTTTCTGGCTACAATAATGATTTCACTGCTTTCCTCATATTATTTCAATAATAAAAAACGCCCTAAATCTCCACAAAAGCGAAACATTGTTTTAATATCGAATACTATGTGCCTTTTTTTCCCTCTACAGCCATTGGTCGCTATTTTTAACCTGAGGCGGTAACCACCGGTAGACTTCCCTGAGCTACTAATTTTCGAGCATCGCGCGTTGTAAAATACAAAATAAATACATTTTCCCCATTTTCCTTGACTAAAATCAGAAAACCAGGTGCCCCCTGCATCCGACCTGTCCTTTAACTATCGCTTTCATGTGAAATGATCTATCGGAAAGGCGATACTTTAACTTTTTTGGGTCTCCCGCTCACTCACTCCTTCCGAAACATTCTGCACGAATTCATTCAATTTTAATCCAACTCATCACATAGATCTAGATCTAGCCGCCTACAAGTCTACTAATTTAATGTTTGAGAAATAGTTCAATGCTTTTCATTTATTAATTATTCTTTTAACCTTTTCCCACGACAACTGGCACATTTATTTTCAGTCTATTAATATTCTGGCTTCATTTTAAAACACGCAACTAGGCGACGATCTAGAATTCTAGATCTAACGCTCTAGCTTAACTAAAATAATATAAACAGGAGGGTAGATCTATTCAAAATACTGTTTCAAAAATTACAATAATAATTTCACGGTGAAAAAAAAAAGGCAGGCGATCCATGGTTAATTAAATGCTAATTAAGGATGTTGCTTAAAAGGTTAGGTTGGCCTGGGACGCCAGTATTTCTCTAGAGTCTAGATCTAGAATTTCTAGATTCTGTAGGAATGAGTAGCCTAGGTATTAATAATTAAATGCATTAGTAATTATTAGTAAATAACATAAGATTTAGTTCAGTAAAAACTAATAGATCTAGATTTTAGGTCCAATGTTGGCTATCAGACTTGATGCTTGATTGTAATGATTATTAGGTTTGAGCAATTAATTTTTTTAAACATTTTTTTTAATTATTAGTATTAGTGATAAGTCATCATTAGTGGGAGTAAATTTACTTCTTTCCAGTCTGGTTCTGGGTTTCCTTGTAGCCTATATAATCTAGATCTAGTTGGTGATAATATTAATAAATATTGTTTCCCATTTTAAATACTCAGGCGGTTTGTTTGAAAGTCTGACCGCAGCTCCATATTCATTGACTGTCGAAGCAGCGCATAAAATGAATTAGCTTATATCCAGGGCTGGCCTGGTCTGCCTGTTATTGTGACTGAATTGTCCTACAGACAAGACCTGAAGAAGCCCTCGTTAAGTAATAAGTGTACAGCTTGCTTTTAGCCTGGCGCGGGGATCTTTCACCGGCCACTTTAACATTCTGCGACAGGGCAGGCCTTTACTTTAAGCTTTAATCTTAGCTGGTTCCGCTTTAACACAGGGTATTCTTTTGTCTTTAAGTATACCGCTTTCTTTCATCAGCCTGGAACCCTGTGTCTGCTACCGGTATCTCATCCGGCAGGGCAAAACAATTTCCAGTTTTTAAATTAAGCTGATGTCATTTTTAATACCAATGATTAGGATTTTGGCACAATGCTTATTTTTCTATATACACAAGATGAATTTCACATCATTTTCTGATTTCAGTTTAAGTTTGAAAGCATGTAAAATGTCAATTTGTCCTGCTATGTGATTTTTCTTCATTTATTTTTTGCTAGCCCATGGCATCACATTATGAAGACTCTACTAATATCTTTAGGCTGGGGCCAGTACCTTAACCGACTGTCGTCAAATGAAAAAACTGACAGAAGAGCGCAATTTAATACACACAACAGATATATATGTATCCGAACAAACAAATAAATATATTTGAACATATATACATACCTTTATATACGCACACTGATATATACATATATTTACATAATAAATACATTATATATGAATATATCTATATATATAACTTATTTATTTATACATATATATATATATATATATACTTATATATATATATATATATATATATATATATATATATATATATGTATTATGAATATATATATTAATTCTTATATAATATATATTTGTAAATATAAATTATATATATGTGTGTATATATATATCCTTCTGTTTGCTGGGGTAGAAGAAAAAAACTTATAATTATAATATTCTGAAGGATATTATTTTACTTGAGCGTCTTTCGTCTACACTCAAATATATATATTTGAATATACATTCAAATATATATTCAATGAATATACATTTAGACACACATGTAAATATATATATATATATATACACAAAACATGCATATATATACATACGTATATATAGACATATATACAATATTCGTCTATGTATATATATTCAATATTTTTACATTATAAATAAATATATATATAAAAATATATATATATATATATATATATATATATTTAAAAAAATATATACATATATGAAATACTTTTTACACATATTTATTTATGCTTCTATAATATATGGAAGGATATTAATTTACTCAAGCGTCTGCCTTGGGTGTTTATATAAAAAGAGAAGGGTTGAACTAATGAGAGGAATAAAAAAAATCTTTATATTCAATCTAATTTATTTATATTGTATATGTTATAGACTGGCATACATTTTTTTCTCTCTGGTTTATGTGAAAGGAGCTTGCAGGGATTCAAATTATTATTTTTTGCATTGAAATTCATTCTTTATTAATCACAGCTATGTTGCAGGCATATAAATACTTCCCTTTGGGCTCAAGTTGCTTTGAAAGAATCCTTGTCAGTATAGAACTAGTACCAGGACCATAAATGTATGCCCCAGGGCAAATGTTAAGAAAACCTCATCATTTTACAACTCCAACTGACCAGGGGCTTAAGAAATGATGCTTCTGCGCAAACTTTCTCGTCAGCCGGTAAGAGATCAACCTCCTTTTGATTGTTTAAATTTAATCTGTGCTGAAATCATTGTGCAGGCTGGCAAAGAAAACCATGAACTTCTTGAAAGCTGTGTACTTGAGCTCATGTTATTTTTTATTTTCTGTATTTTGAAAAAAAAAAAAGTATATATATGATAATAAAAAAAAAAAGTTCAGAGTATTTAATTGTTGTTTTGTCTTGTTAAAGAGAATGTATGTTGTGCAGAAGTGTAACCAACTCATTTTCAAGCCAGGCCTAGCAAAAGACAAAACCAAAAGAATCATATGATATGATGGTAGTAGGAAAAAAGTATATCAGTGAACAAATGGTGGCAGATGCATGCCTTAGCAATCTGACATGGTAGCTTTAATGAAAGAAAAACAAAAATAATAAAAACACCAAAAGCCACACTCACACAGTTATGTTCAACATATATAATGAAGACAGAAAAAAACCAACCCACCAGAATGGATGTATTGTAATGAAAATGGCAGTTAGCACTGGTGATAAGAATCAAAGTGTTGGCTAATAATTCCTATTACAACAGCCAGCCTTATAATCTGAATTAAAACTATTAAATCCCATTCATCCCTTGGATCTATGCCAAACAACACACAATAAATGATATGCATAGAGGTGTGCTGATGCCCTGTGTGAGATGCAGAATGAAATAGTGTTTTTAAAAAAAAGGAGCCACCCAGTAATAAGTATGTGGCCTTTTTATGTCTAGTTTAAAGGATAGAATTAGCATGAAATGTGTTAAGAGAATAGTGTGTGCAGTTGTTGGGATAGGCATATTACTATGTAGGCCTATGTATGTATGTATATCTATCTCTACTTATTAAAGAAAAGAATGACTAAACAAAAAAAAAAAACTGTAACATGGCAGCTACACAGAGTGGGTGGGTGGATGAGGGAGGGAGGGAAAACTCGTTCAATGTAAACCAAACCGAGCTAATTGGGAATGGGTGGAGGCCCTGAAAAGGGCCGAGTAGTAGAGCCACAACAAGCAAGCCAGGTGGTTGTTTGCTGTTGTGTTTATTTGCTGGTGGTGTACTTGGTGACAGCCTTGGTGCCTTCACTGACGGCGTGTTTGGCCAGCTCACCGGGCAGGAGGAGACGGACAGCGGTCTGGATCTCCCTGGAGGTGATGGTGCTGCGCTTGTTGTAGTGGGCAAGACGGCTGGCTTCAGCTGAAATGCGCTCAAAGATGTCGTTGACGAAGGAGTTCATGATGGACATGGCCTTGGAGGAAATGCCAGTGTCAGGGTGCACCTGCTTCAAGACTTTGTAAATGTAGATGCTGTAGCTTTCCTTTCTCCTCCTCTTCTTTTTCTTGTCACCGGTGCGTACGGCTTTAGCCTTACCGGCCTTCTTGGCTCCCTTGGAAGAAACTTTAGGTGGCATGTTGTTTTCTTTTCAATGGCTTGAACAGAAATGAGGCGAACCGACCGCCGGCCGCCCTTTTATATGAAACGGCGAGGAAATTTGGAGAGTACGAGTACGAGTACGAACGCCAAGCCGCTGCGCAGCCAATCAGAACGCTCGCTTGGTGACGAACGGATTTCCTCGCCGTTTCGTATAAAAGGGCCGATCTCGCCGTTAAGTCTTCATTCATCGCCTGCAGCCGTATCGCTGTTAGTCGCTGTATTTCTTCTCGCTCCTAACCAACTCACAATGTCCGGACGTGGTAAAGGCGGTAAAGTCAAGGGAAAGTCCAAGTCTCGCTCCTCCAGGGCAGGCCTTCAATTCCCAGTCGGACGTATTCATCGTCTGTTGAGGAAAGGAAACTATGCTGAGCGTGTCGGTGCTGGTGCCCCAGTCTACCTAGCCGCCGTCCTCGAGTATTTGGCCGCTGAAGTGCTCGAGTTGGCCGGCAACGCTGCCAGAGACAACAAGAAGACAAGAATCATTCCTCGTCACCTCCAGCTGGCCATCCGTAACGACGAAGAGTTGAACAAACTTTTGTCGGGTGTCACCATCGCCCAGGGTGGTGTCCTCCCCAACATCCAGGCCGTGCTTCTGCCCAAGAAGTCACAGAAGACACCCGGTGGCAAGAGCTAAACAGTGTCACCCTGCTGCCCACTGTCCACCTAGCCTACTACTGTCCTTTTCAGGACAACCAAAGTTTACCCAATTAGCTTTCGTTGTGTGTCAATGAACAAAAATCGAGTTTTCCTACCCTACCCTACCCTACCCTACTTGTTTCAAACTTTATTAATAACGTATCAACATGTCAATCACTAGCAGTATGAGATCATTATTATAGATGTATAATACTTACACTGGTTTACACGAGCAGAACAGGGAGGGGGCGGTCATATTAATAGTAGTAACTGGACATATTTTAGGGGTATTCGTTCATAGATACAAATGAAAATAGAATCTATTTTTCTTTAAATGTGCTCCGTTTAACCCCTGTCTACAACAAATAAGGGTGGTCGTTATTTTAAAATTCTATTCTTTAACCTACCGCTAGTCTACCCTTTTTATTTTATATCTTCTTCTTTTTAAAACCAAATATGTTTTTATTAATCCTTCCCCCTCATTTATTTACACACTGTGTAAATACCGCCGATCGGGCGGTCGAATCGGGTCAGAATATCTACCTAGGTCTATAGACTAGGTCTAGATCTAAATTGTTTCAGGCAGTCTATGTTGGGTTCTTTTCTAATCACTCACACACACATTCATAATTCATTGAAGACGACAGAAGCAAACACACCGGATTCCATTGACAAGCGGCACAACCAAGGATTTCATTTGAACGAAGAATATTTTGTGTTATCGGCCCTGTCTGCTATTAATAGATCGCTCGGCTGGATACCGTGTCTAAAAATAATCTGCTATGTCGACGCTGTCTCAACGTTGTGTGGCTGCTACTGGCCAATCAGCGTCGTTAAACTCGTACTCGTCCAATGGGAGAGCTTCGTTGCGCTAAGGGTTTGGCGGACGGTTATAAAAGGGCCAGCAGCGCTGAGCTGCCGCATTTCCTTAACAGTCAGTTAAGATCATTCAAAAAAAAAAAGATGGCTCGTACCAAACAAACCGCCCGAAAATCTACTGGAGGCAAAGCCCCACGTAAACAGCTGGCCACCAAAGCCGCCAGAAAGTCAGCACCAGCCACCGGCGGTGTTAAGAAGCCCCATCGTTACAGGCCTGGAACCGTCGCCCTGAGAGAAATCCGTCGTTACCAGAAGAGCACTGAGCTGCTCATTCGCAAGCTGCCATTCCAGCGCCTGGTCAGAGAAATCGCCCAGGACTTCAAGACTGACCTTCGCTTCCAGAGCTCCGCTGTCATGGCCCTGCAGGAGGCTAGCGAGGCTTACCTCGTCGGTCTGTTTGAAGACACCAACCTGTGCGCCATCCACGCCAAGCGTGTCACCATCATGCCCAAGGACATCCAGCTAGCCAGACGTATCCGTGGTGAGCGTGCTTAAGAGGTTTCTTTTAAGCCCAAACCACCACCCCCTGTCCTCAACCAAGGTCCTTTTTAGGACCACCTGACAACGTTCAGATTAGCAGTGAAGGTCCCCCACCTCACGAGTTTCCACCCACCCACCCACTACACCCCCTGCCCATGTCTGCCACTCTACTACTACTACTACTACTACATCTATTAGTATTATTCTGGGGGATGCGGGAAATAGGTTCTATTCATTTATCTCTTTAATTCAACTCACACATCACATTGCTATTTGAATTCGTGTATGCATGCTGTTGATATTGTTTTATTTATCTCAAATGTGAAGAAAGGAGAGAATAAATTTTATATTTTTCTTTCACCCACCCACCACCCTATCCATTGCTTTTTAAAATATATATATAAAAAAAAAAAAAGAAAAACCCTTTAGGGTTAGAGCTAGATATCTAGATCTTAATCGGAGAGCAGAAATTATTCTTAACGACTACACGCCATAGATTATTTAATTATTAGAAGCCTAACTAACCTATTCGTTTCACGATGTAAACAAACCACTGCGAGTACGGAGCGGAGTACGAGAATATTATTTCGTTCGTACTCGACCAATCAGCGTTCGAGATTCTCTCGTACTCGCATAATGAGCTCGCTCGTACTCGCATAATTAGGTGTAGGGAAATATTTCAGTTTTATTCGCACAAAACGGTGAAAATAACGTCTAATATCATATTTTAACATGACAAACGTGGATCTTTTCTATGCCTACACGTGTGGGCAATGAAACTCTTTATTTTTTATCCAAGGGTCGCATAGCAGAATAGGTGAAAAAATGACTTTGAAAACGACACCGTTAGCCGACAAGCCAGCAACATTCCAGTCGACACGGCAAGCTGCTTTTTCATTGGCTGGCTCATTCGCCGACCGCTTTTGGTTGGGCGGTGTCCGCCATATTGAACGAACTCGAGCCCAGGACCGTATATAAGGAGCGAGTTTCTCTGCAGACGGCGTTTTTCGAACACTCCTTCATCAACAAAGAAGAAAAATTCAATATGTCTGGCCGAGGCAAAGGTGGTAAGGGACTCGGCAAAGGAGGCGCCAAGCGTCACAGGAAGGTGTTGCGTGATAACATCCAAGGTATCACCAAGCCAGCCAGTCCGTCGTCTTGCTCGCAGAGGTGGTGTCAAACGTATCTCTGGTCTGATCTACGAAGAAACCAGAGGTGTCCTCAAGGTGTTCCTTGAAAATGTCATCCGTGATGCCGTCACCTACACTGAGCACGCCAAGAGGAAGACCGTCACTGCTATGGATGTCGTCTATGCTCTGAAACGTCAAGGTCGCACCCTGTACGGCTTCGGCGGTTAAACTCAACCCAGGACCACCCATTTGTTCTACCCATCCGGCCCTTATTAGGGCCACCCATACGTTTCCGAATTAGCTCGAGTGGTTGTAACCCCTACACGAATGTTTTCCATACCTACCCCTTATTTAACTTACTGAGTTACTTCTAATTATTAGGTTGTAGCCTACTTAGTTTATTTATTTAATTTGGGCAGAGTGGTCATCTTTCCTTTGTTGGTTTTTAAGGGGTTTGTTTCCATGGGTGGGTAGGATCGAGGTAGCCTACCGTGAAGGCACAAAAGAAACAAACAAAAAATATTTCGATATTACAAAAGTGTTCACAGGTATGTGGTGAACTTAGGAAAGAGTGCAGGTGGTAAGAATAGGTGTCCAGTGGGGCAAAAAATAAAAGACAAAAGATGAAAAAAAGTCTACAACACGTGGTGTTCCCAAGCGGTCACCCATCTAAGTACTAACCACGCCCGACGTTGCTTGACTGCGGTGATCGGACGAGAACCGGTATTTTCAACGTGGTATGGCCGTAGAAATCTGTGTGAGAAAATTGGGCTTATAAATATCACTCAAACGAAATCAGCAGTTATTCGTCCTTTTCTGGCTACAATAATGATTTCACTGCTT
>NW_026734045.1:0-25794 GCF_028476545.2 Physella acuta
CTTGTCTACAAGAAATAAGGGTGGTCGTTATTTTAAAATTCTATTCTTTAACCCACCGCTAGTCTACCATTTTTATTTTATATCTTCTTGTTTTTAAAAACAATATGTTTGATTACAATCCTTCCCCCTCATTTATTTACACACTATTATTACCGCCGATCGAGCGGGCGAATTGGGTAAGAATTGGGTCAGAATATCTACATAGGTCTATAGACTAGGTCTAGATCTAGATTGTTTCATGCAGTCTATGTTGGGTTCTTTTCTAATCACTCACACACATTCATAATTCATTGAAGAGGACAGAAGCAAACACACCGTTACCCATGACAAGCGGCACAACCAAGGATTTCATTTGAACGAAGAATATTTTGTGTTATCGGCCCTGTCTGCTATTAATAGATCGCTCGGCTGGATACCGAGCGATCTAAAAATAATCTGCTAGGTATGTCGACGCTGTCTCAACGTTGTGTGGCTGCTTCTGGCCAATCAGCGTTGTTAAACTCGTACTCGTCCAATGGGAGAGCTTCGTTGCGCTAAGGGTTTGGCGGACGGTTATAAAAGGACCAGCAGCGCTGGGCTGCCACATTTCTTAAACTGACTATCATCCAGTTGAGATACCGCCATGGCAGAACAAAACAAACCGCCCGTAAATCCACCGGAGGCAAAGCCCCACGTAAACAGCTGGCCACCAAAGCCGCCAGAAAGTCAGCACCAGCCACCGGCGGTGTTAAGAAGCCCCATCGTTACAGGCCTGGAACCGTCGCCCTGAGAGAAATCCGTCGTTACCAGAAGAGCACTGAGCTGCTCATTCGCAAGCTGCCATTCCAGCGCTGGTCAGAGAAATCGCCCAGGACTTCAAGACTGACCTTCGCTTCCAGAGCTCCGCTGTCATGGCCCTGCAGGAGGCTAGCGAGGCTTACCTCGTCGGTCTGTTTGAAGACACCAACCTGTGCGCCATCCACGCCAAGCGTGTCACCATCATGCCCAAGGACATCCAGCTAGCCAGACGTATCCGTGGTGAGCGTGCTTAAGAGGTTTCTTTTAAGCCAAACCACCACCCCCTGTCCTCAACCAAGGTCCTTTTTAGGACCACCTGACAACGTTCAGATTAGCAGTGAAGGTCCCCCACCTCACGAGTTTCCACCCACCCACCACTACACCCCCTGCCCATGTCTGCACTCTACTACTACTACTACATCTATTAGTATTATTCTGGGGGATGCGGGAGATAGGTTCTATTCATTTATCTCTTTAATTCAACTCACACATCACATTGCTATTTGAATTCGTGTATGCATGCTGTTGATATTGTTTTATTTATCTCAAATGTGAAGAAAGGAGAGAATAAATTTTATATTTTTCTTTCACCCACCACCCACCACCCTATCCATTGCTTTTTTAAAATATATAAAAAAGAAAAACCCTTTAGGGTTAGAGCTAGATATCTAGATCTTAATCGGAGAGCAGAAATTATTCTTAACGACTACACGCCATAGATTATTTAATTATTAGAAGCCTAACTAACCTATTCGTTTCACGATGTAAACAAACCACTGCGAGTACGGAGCGGAGTACGAGAATATTATTTCGTTCGTACTCGACCAATCAGCGTTCGAGATTCTCTCGTACTCGCATAATGAGCTCGCTCGTACTCGCATAATTAGGTGTAGGGAAATATTTCAGTTTTATTCGCACAAAACGGTGAAAATAACGTCTAATACCATATTTTAACATGACAAACGTGGATCTTTTCTATGCCTACACGTGTGGGCAATGAAACTCTTTATTTTTTATCCAAGGGTCGCATAGCAGAATAGGTGAAAAAATGACTTTGAAAACGACACCGTTAGCCGACAAGCCAGCAACATTCCAGTCGACACGGCAAGCTGCTTTTTCATTGGCTGGCTCATTCGCCGACCGCTTTTGGTTGGGCGGTGTCCGCCATATTGAACGAACTCGAGCCCAGGACCGTATATAAGGAGCGAGTTTCTCTGCAGACGGCGGTTTTTCGAACACTCGTTCATCAACAAAGAAAAAAAATTCAATATGTCTGGCCGAGGCAAGGGTGGTAAGGGACTCGGCAAAGGAGGCGCCAAGCGTCACAGGAAGGTGTTGCGTGATAACATCCAAGGTATCACCAAGCCAGCCATCCGTCGTCTTGCTCGCAGAGGTGGTGTCAAACGTATCTCTGGTCTGATCTACGAAGAAACCAGAGGTGTCCTCAAGGTGTTCCTTGAAAATGTCATCCGTGATGCCGTCACCTACACTGAGCACGCCAAGAGGAAGACCGTCACTGCTATGGATGTCGTCTATGCTCTGAAACGTCAAGGTCGCACCCTGTACGGCTTCGGCGGTTAAACTCAACCCAGGACCACCCATTTGTTCTACCCATCCGGCCCTTATTAGGGCCACCCATACGTTTCCGAATTAGCTCGAGTGGTTGTAACCCCTACACGAATGTTTTCCATACCTACCCCTTACTTACTGAGTTACTTCTTCCTCCTTATTACTTAGGTTTGATTGTACAATTATTTGGTTGTAGCCTACTTAGTTTATTTATTTAATTTGGGCAGAGTGGTCATCTTTCCTTTGGTTTTTAAGGGGTTTGTTTCATGGGTGGGGAGGGTCGAGGTAGCCTACCGTGAAGGCACAAAAGAAACAAACAAAAAATATTTCGATATTACAAAAGTGTTCACAGGTATGTGGTGAACTTAGGAAAGAGTACAGGTGGTAAGAATAGGTGTCCAGTGGGGTAAAAACAAAAGACAAAAGATGAAAAAAAGTCTACAACACGTGGTGTTCCCAAGCGGTCACCCATCTAAGTACTAACCACGCCCGACGTTGCTTGACTGCGGTGATCGGACGAGAACCGGTATTTTCAACGTGGTATGGCCGTAGACATCGGTGTGAGAAAATTGGGGCTTATAAATATACTCAAACGAAATCAGCAGTTATTCGTCCTTTTCTGGCTACAATAATGATTTCACTGCTTTCCTCATATTATTTCAATAATAAAAAACGCCCTAAATCGCCACAAAAGCGAAACATTGTTTTAATATCGAATACTATGTGCCTTTTTTTCCCTCTACAGCCATTGGTCGCTATTTTTAACCTGAGGCGGTAACCACCGGTAGACTTCCCTGAGCTACTAATTTTCGAGCATCGCGCGTTGTAAAATACAAAATAAATACATTTTCCCCATTTTCCTTGACTAAAATCAGAAAACCAGGTGCCCCCTGCATCCGACCTGTCCTTTAACTATCGCTTTCATGTGAAATGATCTATCGGAAAGGCGATACTTTAACTTTTTTGGGTCTCCCGCTCACTCACTCCTTCCGAAACATTCTGCACGAATTCATTCAATTTTAATCCAACTCATCACATAGATCTAGATCTAGCCGCCTACAAGTCTACTAATTTAATGTTTGAGAAATAGTTCAATGCTTTTCATTTATTAATTATTCTTTTAACCTTTTCCCACGACAACTGGCACATTTATTTTCAGTCTATTAATATTCTGGCTTTATTTTAAAACACGCAACTAGGCGTCGATCTAGAATTCTAGATCTAACGCTCTAGCTTAACTAAAATAATATAAACAGGAGGGTGGATCTATTCAAAATACTGTTTCAAAAATTACAATAATAATTTCACGGTGAAAAAAAAAAGGCAGGCGATCCATGGTAAATTAAATGCTAATTAAGGATGTTGCTTAAAAGGTTAGGTTGGCCTGGGACGCCAGTATTTCTCTAGAGTCTAGATCTAGAATTTCTAGATTCTGTAGGAATGAGTAGCCTAGGTATTAATAATTGAATGCATTAGTAATTATTAGTAGCTAACATAAGATTTAGTTCAGTAAAAACTAATAGATCTAGATTTTAGGTCCAATGTTGGCTATCAGACTTGATGCTTGATTGTAATGATTATTAGGTTTGAGCAATTAATTTTTTTAAACATTTTTTTAATTATTAGTATTAGTGAGAAGTCATCATTAGTGGGAGTAAATTTACTTCTTTCCAGTCTGGTTCTGGGTTTCCTTGTAGCCTATATAATCTAGATCTAGTTGGTGATAATATTAATAAATATTGTTTCCCATTTTAAATACTCAGGCGGTTTGTTTGAAAGTCTGACCGCAGCTCCATATTCATTGACTGTCGAAGCACCGCATAAAATGAATTAGCTTATATCCAGGGCTGGCCTGGTCTGCCTGTTATTGTGACTGAATTGTCCTACAGACAAGACCTGAAGAAGCTCTCGTTAAGTAATAAGTGTACAGCTTGCTTTTAGCCTGGCGCGGGGATCTTTCACCGGCCACTTTAACATTCTGCGACAGGGCAGGCCTTTACTTTAAGCTTTAATCTTAGCTGGTTCCGCTTTAACACAGGGTATTCTTTTGTCTTTAAGTATACCGCTTTCTTTTATCAGCCTGTAAACCCTGTGTCGGCTACCGGTATCTCATCCGCCAGGGCAAAACAATTTCCAGTTTTTAAATTAAGCTGGTGTCATTTTTAAAACCAATGATTAGGATTTTGGCACAATGCTTATTTTTCTATATACACAAGATGAATTTCACATCATTTTCTGATTTCAGTTTAAGTTTGAAAGCATGTAAAATGTCAATTTGTCCTGCTATGTGATTTTTCTTCATTTATTTTTTGCTAACCCATGGCATCACATTATGAAGGCTCTACTAATATCTTTAGGCTGGGGCCAGTACCTTAACCGACTGTCGTCAAATGAAAAAACTGACAGAAGAGCGCAATTTAATACACACAACAGATATATATGTATCCGAACAAACAAATAAATATATTGGAACATATATACATACCTTTATATATACACACTGATATATACATATATATATATATTTACATAATAAATACATTATATATGAAATATCTATATATATAATTTATTTATTTATACATATATATATATATATATATATATATATTTGTATTATATCCTTATATATTATGAATATATATATTAATTCTTATATGATATATATTTGTAAATATAAATTATATATATGTGTGTATATATATATCCTTCTGTTTGCTGGGGTAGAAAAAAAAAACTTATAATTATAATATTCTGAAGGATATTATTTTACTTGAGCGTCTTTCGTCTACACTCAAATATATATATTTGAATATACATTCAAATATATATTCAATGAATATACATTTAGACACATGTAATATATATATATATATATATATATATATATATACTATATATATATATATATATATATATATATATATACACAAAACATGCATATATATACATACGTATATATAGACATATATACAATATTCGTCTATTCAATATTTTTACATTATATATATATATATATATATATATATATATATATATATATATATATATATATATATATTTATATATATATATATATATATTTATATATATTAAAAAAAATATACATATATGAAATACTTTTTACACATATTTATTTATGTTTCTATAATATATGGAAGGATATTAATTTACTCAAGTGTCTGCCTTGGGTGTTTATATAAAAAGAGAAGGGTTGAACTAATGAGAGGAATAAAAAAAATCTTTATATTCAATCTTATTTATTTATTTTGTATATGTTATAGACTGGCATACATTTTTTTCTCTCTGGTTTATGTGAAAGGAGCTTGCAGGGAGATTCAAATTATTATTTTTTGCATTGAAATTCATTCTTTATTAATCACAGCTATGTTGCAGGCATATAAATACTTCCCTTTGGGCTCAAGTTGCTTTGAAAGAATCCTTGTCAGTATAGAACTAGTACCAGGACCATAAATGTATGCCCCAGGGCAAATGTTAAGAAAACCTCATCATTTTACAACTCCAACTGACCAAGGACTTAAGAAATGATGCTTCTGCGCAAACTTTCTCGTCAGCCGGTAAGAGATCAACCTCCTTTTGATTGTTTAAATTTTAATCTGTGCTGAAATCATTGTGCGGGCTGGCAAAGAAAACCATGAACTTCTTGAAAGCTGTGTACTTGAGCTCATGTTATTTTTTATTTTCTGTAATTTGAAAAAAAAAAAAGTATATATATGATAATAAAAAAAAAAGTTCAGAGTATTTAATTGTTGTTTTGTCTTGTTAAAGAGAATGTATGTTGTGCAGAAGTGTAACCAACTCATTTTCAAGCCAGGACTAGCAAAAGACAAAACAAAAAGAATCATATGATATGATGGTAGTAGGAAAAAAATAAATCAGTGAACAAATGGTGGCAGATGCATGCCTTAGCAATCTGACATGGTAGCTTTAATGAAAGAAAAACAAAAATAATAAAAACACCAAAAGCCACATTCACACAGTTATGTTCAACATATATAATGAAGACAGAAAAAAACCAACCCACCAGAATGGATGTATTGTAATGAAAATGGCAGTTAGCACTGGTGATAAGAATCAAAGTGTTGGCTAATAATTCCTATTACAACAGCCAGCCTTATAATTCTGAATTAAAACTATTAAATCCCATTCATCCCTTGGATCTATGCCAAACAACACACAATAAATGATATGCATAGAGGTGTGCTGATGCCCTGTGTGAGATGCAGAATGAAATAGTGTTTTTTAAAAAAAGGAGCCACCCAGTAATAAGTATGTGGCCTTTTTATGTCTAGTTTAAAGGATAGAATTAGCATGAAATGTGTTAAGAGAATAGTGTGTGCAGTTGTTGGGATAGGCATATTACTATGCAGGCCTATGTATTATGTATGTATATCTATCTCTACTTATTAAAGAAAAGAATGACTAAACAAAAAACAACTGTAACATGGCAGCTACACAGAGTGGGTGGGTAGGTGGATAAGGGAGGGAAAACTCGTTCAATGTAAACCAAACCGAGCTAATTGGGAATGGGTGGAGGCCCTGAAAAGGGCCGAGTAGTAGAGCCACACAACAAGCAAGCCAGGTGGTTGTTTGCTGTTGTGTTTATTTGCTGGTGGTGTACTTGGTGACAGCCTTGGTGCCTTCACTGACGGCGTGTTTGGCCAGCTCACCGGGCAGGAGGAGACGGACAGCGGTCTGGATCTCCCTGGAGGTGATGGTGCTGCGCTTGTTGTAGTGGGCCAAGACGGCTGGCTTCAGCTGAAATGCGCTCAAAGATGTCGTTGACGAAGGAGTTCATGATGGACATGGCCTTGGAGGAAATGCCAGTGTCAGGGTGCACCTGCTTCAAGACTTTGTAAATGTAGATGCTGTAGCTTTCCTTTCTCCTCCTCTTCTTTTTCTTGTCACCGGTGCGTACGGCTTTAGCCTTACCGGCCTTCTTGGCTCCCTTGGAAGAAACTTTAGGTGGCATGTTGTTTTCTTTTCAACGGCTTGAACAGAAATGAGGCGAACCCACCGCCGGCCGCCCTTTTATATGAAACGGCGAGGAAATTTGGAGAGTACGAGTACGAGTACGAACGCCAAGCCGCTACGCAGCCAATCAGAACGCTCGCTTGGTGACGAACGGATTTCCTCGCCGTTTCGTATAAAAGGGCCGATCTCGCCGTTAAGTCTTCATTCATAGCCTACAGCCGCAATCGCTGTGTCGCTATACTCTTCTCGCTCCTAACCAACTCACAATGTCCGGACGTGGTAAAGGCGGTAAAGTCAAGGGAAAGTCCAAGTCTCGCTCCTCCAGGGCAGGCCTTCAATTCCCAGTCGGACGTATTCATCGTCTGTTGAGGAAAGGAAACTATGCTGAGCGTGTCGGTGCTGGTGCCCCAGTCTACCTAGCCGCCGTCCTCGAGTATTTGGCCGCTGAAGTGCTCGAGTTGGCCGGCAACGCTGCCAGAGACAACAAGAAGACAAGAATCATTCCTCGTCACCTCCAGCTGGCCATCCGTAACGACGAAGAGTTGAACAAACTTTTGTCGGGTGTCACCATCGCCCAGGGTGGTGTCCTCCCCAACATCCAGGCCGTGCTTCTGCCCAAGAAGTCACAGAAGACACCCGGTGGCAAGAGCTAAACAGTGTCACCCTGCTGCCCACTGTCCACCTAGCCTACTACTGTCCTTTTCAGGACAACCAAAGTTTACCCAATTAGCTTTCGTTGTGTGTCATGAACAAAAATCGAGTTTTCCAAACCCTACCCTACCCTACTTGTTTCAAACTGTATTAATAACGCATCAATATGTCACTCACTAGCAGTATGAGATCATTATTATAGATGTATAATACTTACACTGGTTTACACGAGCAGAACAGGGAGGGGGCGGTCATATTAATAGTAGTAACTGGACATATTTTAGGGGTATTCGCTCATAGATACAAATGGTAATAGAATCTTTTTTTCTTTAAATGTGCTCCGTTTAACCCTTGTCTACAAGAAATAAGGGTGGTCGTTATTTTAAAATTCTATTCTTTAACCCACCGCTAGTCTACCATTTTTATTTTATATCTTCTTGTTTTAAAAACAAATATGTTTGATTACAATCCTTCCCCCTCATTTATTTACACACTATTATTACCGCCGATCGAGCGGGCGAATTGGGTAAGAATTGGGTCAGAATATCTACATAGGTCTATAGACTAGGTCTAGATCTAGATTGTTTCATGCAGTCTATGTTGGGTTCTTTTCTAATCACTCACACACATTCATAATTCATTGAAGAGGACAGAAGCAAACACACCGTTACCCATGACAAGCGGCACAACCAAGGATTTCATTTGAACGAAGAATATTTTGTGTTATCGGCCCTGTCTGCTATTAATAGATCGCTCGGCTGGATACCGAGCGATCTAAAAATAATCTGCTAGGTATGTCCGACGCTGTCTCAACGTTGTGTGGCTGCTTCTGGCCAATCAGCGTTGTTAACTCGTACTCGTCCAATGGGAGAGCTTCGTTGCGCTAAGGGTTTGGCGGACGGTTATAAAAGGACCAGCAGCGCTGGGCTGCCACATTTCTTAAACTGACTATCATCCAGTTGAGATACCGCCATGGCCAGAACAAAACAAACCGCCCGTAAATCCACCGGAGGCAAAGCCCCACGTAAAACAGCTGGCCACCAAAGCCGCCAGAAAGTCAGCACCAGCCACCGGCGGTGTTAAGAAGCCCCATCGTTACAGGCCTGGAACCGTCGCCCTGAGAGAAATCCGTCGTTACCAGAAGAGCACTGAGCTGCTCATTCGCAAGCTGCCATTCCAGCGCCTGGTCAGAGAAATCGCCCAGGACTTCAAGACTGACCTTCGCTTCCAGAGCTCCGCTGTCATGGCCCTGCAGGAGGCTAGCGAGGCTTACCTCGTCGGTCTGTTTGAAGACACCAACCTGTGCGCCATCCACGCCAAGCGTGTCACCATCATGCCCAAGGACATCCAGCTAGCCAGACGTATCCGTGGTGAGCGTGCTTAAGAGGTTTCTTTTAAGCCCAAACCACCACCCCCTGTCCTCAACCAAGGTCCTTTTTAGGACCACCTGACAACGTTCAGATTAGCAGTGAAGGTCCCCCACCTCACGAGTTTCCACCCACCACCCACTACACCCCCTGCCCATGTCTGCCACTCTACTACTACTACTACATCTATTAGTATTATTCTGGGGGATGCGGGAGATAGGTTCTATTCATTTATCTCTTTAATTCAACTCACACATCACATTGCTATTTGAATTCGTGTATGCATGCTGTTGATATTGTTTTATTTATCTCAAATGTGAAGAAAGGAGAGAATAAATTTTATATTTTTCTTTCACCCACCCACCCACCACCCTATCCATTGCTTTTTAAAATATATAAAAAAGAAAAACCCTTTAGGGTTAGAGCTAGATATCTAGATCTTAATCGGAGAGCAGAAATTATTCTTAACGACTACACGCCATAGATTATTTATTATTAGAAGCCTAACTAACCTATTCGTTTCACGATGTAAACAAACCACTGCGAGTACGGAGCGGAGTACGAGAAATATTATTTCGTTCGTACTCGACCAATCAGCGTTCGAGATTCTCTCGTACTCGCATAATGAGCTCGCTCGTACTCGCATAATTAGGTGTAGGAAATATTTCAGTTTTATTCGCACAAAACGGTGAAAATAACGTCTAATACCATATTTTAACATGACAAACGTGGATCTTTTCTATGCCTACACGTGTGGGCAATGAAACTCTTTATTTTTTATCCAAGGGTCGCATAGCAGAATAGGTGAAAAAATGACTTTGAAAACGACACCGTTAGCCGACAAGCCAGCAAACATTCCAGTCGACACGGCAAGCTGCTTTTTCATTGGCTGGCTCATTCGCCGACCGCTTTTGGTTGGGCGGTGTCCGCCATATTGAACGAACTCGAGCCCAGGACCGTATATAAGGAGCGAGTTTCTCTGCAGACGGCGTTTTTCGAACACTCGTTCATCAACAAAGAAAAAAATTCAATATGTCTGGCCGAGGCAAGGGTGGTAAGGGACTCGGCAAAGGAGGCGCCAAGCGTCACAGGAAGGTGTTGCGTGATAACATCCAAGGTATCACCAAGCCAGCCATCCGTCGTCTTGCTCGCAGAGGTGGTGTCAAACGTATCTCTGGTCTGATCTACGAAGAAACCAGAGGTGTCCTCAAGGTGTTCCTTGAAAATGTCATCCGTGATGCCGTCACCTACACTGAGCACGCCAAGAGGAAGACCGTCACTGCTATGGATGTCGTCTATGCTCTGAAACGTCAAGGTCGCACCCTGTACGGCTTCGGCGGTTAAACTCAACCCAGGAACCACCCATTTGTTCTACCCATCCGGCCCTTTTTAGGGCCACCCATACGTTTCCGAATTAGCTCGAGTGGTTTGTAACCCCTACACGAATGTTTTCCATACCTACCCCTTACTTACTGAGTTACTTCTTCCCTCCTTATTACTTAGGTTTGATTGTACAATTATTTGGTTGTAGCCTACTTAGTTTATTTATTTAATTTGGGCAGAGTGGTCATCTTTCCTTTGGTTTTTAAGGGGTTTGTTTCCATGGGTGGGGAGGGTCGAGGTAGCCTACCGTGAAGGCACAAAAGAAACAAACAAAAAATATTTCGATATTACAAAAGTGTTCACAGGTATGTGGTGAACTTAGGAAAGAGTACAGGTGGTAAGAATAGGTGTCCAGTGGGGTAAAAACAAAAGACAAAAGATGAAAAAAAGTCTACAACACGTGGTGTTCCCAAGCGGTCACCCATCTAAGTACTAACCACGCCCGACGTTGCTTGACTGCGGTGATCGGACGAGAACCGGTATTTTCAACGTGGTATGGCCGTAGACATCGGTGTGAGAAAATTGGGGCTTATAAATATACTCAAACGAAATCAGCAGTTATTCGTCCTTTTCTGGCTACAATAATGATTTCACTGCTTTCCTCATATTATTTCAATAATAAAAAACGCCCTAAATCGCCACAAAAGCGAAACATTGTTTTAATATCGAATACTATGTGCCTTTTTTTCCCTCTACAGCCATTGGTCGCTATTTTTAACCTGAGGCGGTAACCACCGGTAGACTTCCCTGAGCTACTAATTTTCGAGCATCGCGCGTTGTAAAATACAAAATAAATACATTTTCCCCATTTTCCTTGACTAAAATCAGAAAACCAGGTGCCCCCTGCATCCGACCTGTCCTTTAACTATCGCTTTCATGTGAAATGATCTATCGGAAAGGCGATACTTTAACTTTTTTGGGTCTCCCGCTCACTCACTCCTTCCGAAACATTCTGCACGAATTCATTCAATTTTAATCCAACTCATCACATAGATCTAGATCTAGCCGCCTACAAGTCTACTAATTTAATGTTTGAGAAATAGTTCAATGCTTTTCATTTATTAATTATTCTTTTAACCTTTTCCCACGACAACTGGCACATTTATTTTCAGTCTATTAATATTCTGGCTTTATTTTAAAACACGCAACTAGGCGTCGTTCTAGAATTCTAGATCTAACGCTCTAGCTTAACTAAAATAATATAAACAGGAGGGTGGATCTATTCAAAATACTGTTTCAAAAATTACAATAATAATTTCACGGTGAAAAAAAAAGGCAGGCGATCCATGGTAAATTAAATGCTAATTAAGGGATGTTGCTTAAAAGGTTAGGTTGGCCTGGACGCCAGTATTTCTCTAGAGTCTAGATCTAGAATTTCTAGATTCTGTAGGAATGAGTAGCCTAGGTATTAATAATTGAATGCATTAGTAATTATTAGTAGCTAACATAAGATTTAGTTCAGTAAAAACTAATAGATCTAGATTTTAGGTCCAATGTTGGCTATCAGACTTGATGCTTGATTGTAATGATTATTAGGTTTGAGCAATTAATTTTTTTAAACATTTTTTTAATTATTAGTATTAGTGAGAAGTCATCATTAGTGGGAGTAAATTTACTTCTTTCCAGTCTGGTTCTGGGTTTCCTTGTAGCCTATATAATCTAGATCTAGTTGGTGATAATATAATAAATATTGTTTCCCATTTTAAATACTCAGGCGGTTTGTTTGAAAGTCTGACCGCAGCTCCATATTCATTGACTGTCGAAGCACCGCATAAAATGAATTAGCTTATATCCAGGGCTGGCCTGGTCTGCCTGTTATTGTGACTGAATTGTCCTACAGACAAGACCTGAAGAAGCTCTCGTTAAGTAATAAGTGTACAGCTTGCTTTTAGCCTGGCGCGGGGATCTTTCACCGGCCACTTTTAACATTCTGCGACAGGGCAGGCCTTTACTTTAAGCTTTAATCTTAGCTGGTTCCGCTTTAACACAGGGTATTCTTTTGTCTTTAAGTATACCGCTTTCTTTTATCAGCCTGTAAAACCCTGTGTCGGCTACCGGTATCTCATCCGCCAGGGCAAAACAATTTCCAGTTTTTAAATTAAGCTGGTGTCATTTTTAAAACCAATGATTAGGATTTGGCACAATGCTTATTTTTCTATATACACAAGATGAATTTCACATCATTTTCTGATTTCAGTTTAAGTTTGAAAGCATGTAAAATGTCAATTTGTCCTGCTATGTGATTTTTCTTCATTTATTTTTTGCTAACCCATGGCATCACATTATGAAGGCTCTACTAATATCTTTAGGCTGGGGCCAGTACCTTAACCGACTGTCGTCAAATGAAAAAACTGACAGAAGAGCGCATTTAATACACACAACAGATATATATGTATCCGAACAAACAAATAAATATATTGGAACATATATACATACCTTTATATATACACACTGATATATACATATATATATATATTTACATAATAAATACATTATATATGAATATATCTATATATATAATTTATTTATTTATACATATATATATATATATATATATATATTTGTATTATATCCTTATATATTATGAATATATATATTAATTCTTATATGATATATATTTGTAAATATAAATTATATATATGTGTGTATATATATATCCTTCTGTTTGCTGGGGTAGAAAAAAAAAACTTATAATTATAATATTCTGAAGGATATTATTTTACTTGAGCGTCTTTCGTCTACACTCAAATATATATATTTGAATATACATTCAAATATATATTCAATGAATATACATTTAGACACACATGTAAATATATATATATATATATATATAGTATATATCTATATATATATATATATATACACAAAACATGCATATATATACATACGTATATATAGACATATATACAATATTCGTCTATTCAATATTTTTACATTATATATATAATATATATATATATATATATATATATATATATATATATATATATATATATATTTATATATATATATATAATATATTTATATATATTAAAAAAAATATACATATATGAAATACTTTTTACACATATTTATTATGTTTCTATAATATATGAAGGATATTAATTTACTCAAGTGTCTGCCTTGGGTGTTTATATAAAAAGAGAAGGGTTGAACTAATGAGAGGAATAAAAAAATCTTTATATTCAATCTTATTTATTTATTTTGTATATGTTATAGACTGGCATACATTTTTTTTCTCTCTGGTTTATGTGAAAGGAGCTTGCAGGGATTCAAATTATTATTTTTTGCATTGAAATTCATTCTTTATTAATCACAGCTATGTTGCAGGCATATAAATACTTCCCTTTGGCTCAAGTTGCTTTGAAAGAATCCTTGTCAGTATAGAACTAGTACCAGGACCATAAATGTATGCCCCAGGGCAAATGTTAAGAAAACCTCATCATTTTACAACTCCAACTGACCAAGGACTTAAGAAATGATGCTTCTGCGCAAACTTTCTCGTCAGCCGGTAAGAGATCAACCTCCTTTTGATTGTTTAAAATTTTAATCTGTGCTGAAATCATTGTGCGGGCTGGCAAAGAAAACCATGAACTTCTTGAAAGCTGTGTACTTGAGCTCATGTTATTTTTTATTTTCTGTAATTTGAAAAAAAAAAAGTATATATATGATAATAAAAAAAAAAGTTCAGAGTATTTAATTGTTGTTTTGTCTTGTTAAAGAGAATGTATGTTGTGCAGAAGTGTAACCAACTCATTTTCAAGCCAGGACTAGCAAAAGACAAAACAAAAAGAATCATATGATATGATGGTAGTAGGAAAAAAATAATCAGTGAACAAATGGTGGCAGATGCATGCCTTAGCAATCTGACATGGTAGCTTTAATGAAAGAAAAACAAAAATAATAAAAACACCAAAAGCCACATTCACACAGTTATGTTCAACATATATAATGAAGACAGAAAAAAACCCAACCCACCAGAATGGATGTATTGTAATGAAAATGGCAGTTAGCACTGGTGATAAGAATCAAAGTGTTGGCTAATAATTCCTATTACAACAGCCAGCCTTATAATCTGAATTAAAACTATTAAATCCCATTCATCCTTGGATCTATGCCAAACAACACACAATAAATGATATGCATAGAGGTGTGCTGATGCCCTGTGTGAGATGCAGAATGAAATAGTGTTTTTTAAAAAAAGGAGCCACCCAGTAATAAGTATGTGGCCTTTTTATGTCTAGTTTAAAGGATAGAATTAGCATGAAATGTGTTAAGAGAATAGTGTGTGCAGTTGTTGGGATAGGCATATTACTATGCAGGCCTATGTATGTATGTATATCTATCTCTACTTATTAAAGAAAAGAATGACTAAACAAAAAACAACTGTAACATGGCAGCTACACAGAGTGGGTGGGTAGGTGGATAAGGGAGGGAAAACTCGTTCAATGTAACCCAAACCGAGCTAATTGGGAATGGGTGGAGGCCCTGAAAAGGGCCGAGTAGTAGAGCCACACAACAAGCAAGCCAGGTGGTTGTTTGCTGTTGTGTTTATTTGCTGGTGGTGTACTTGGTGACAGCCTTGGTGCCTTCACTGACGGCGTGTTTGGCCAGCTCACCGGGCAGGAGGAGACGGACAGCGGTCTGGATCTCCCTGGAGGTGATGGTGCTGCGCTTGTTGTAGTGGGCAAGACGGCTGGCTTCAGCTGAAATGCGCTCAAAGATGTCGTTGACGAAGGAGTTCATGATGGACATGGCCTTGGAGGAAATGCCAGTGTCAGGGTGCACCTGCTTCAAGACTTTGTAAATGTAGATGCTGTAGCTTTCCTTTCTCCTCCTCTTCTTTTTCTTGTCACCGGTGCGTACGGCTTTAGCCTTACCGGCCTTCTTGGCTCCCTTGGAAGAAACTTTAGGTGGCATGTTGTTTTCTTTTCAACGGCTTGAACAGAAATGAGGCGAACCCACCGCCGGCCGCCCTTTTATATGAAACGGCGAGGAAATTTGGAGAGTACGAGTACGAGTACGAACGCCAAGCCGCTACGCAGCCAATCAGAACGCTCGCTTGGTGACGAACGGATTTCCTCGCCGTTTCGTATAAAAGGGCCGATCTCGCCGTTAAGTCTTCATTCATAGCCTACAGCCGCAATCGCTGTGTCGCTATACTCTTCTCGCTCCTAACCAACTCACAATGTCCGGACGTGGTAAAGGCGGTAAAGTCAAGGGAAAGTCCAAGTCTCGCTCCTCCAGGGCAGGCCTTCAATTCCCAGTCGGACGTATTCATCGTCTGTTGAGGAAAGGAAACTATGCTGAGCGTGTCGGTGCTGGTGCCCCAGTCTACCTAGCCGCCGTCCTCGAGTATTTGGCCGCTGAAGTGCTCGAGTTGGCCGGCAACGCTGCCAGAGACAACAAGAAGACAAGAATCATTCCTCGTCACCTCCAGCTGGCCATCCGTAACGACGAAGAGTTGAACAAACTTTTGTCGGGTGTCACCATCGCCCAGGGTGGTGTCCTCCCCAACATCCAGGCCGTGCTTCTGCCCAAGAAGTCACAGAAGACACCCGGTGGCAAGAGCTAAACAGTGTCACCCTGCTGCCCACTGTCCACCTAGCCTACTACTGTCCTTTTCAGGACAACCAAAGTTTACCCAATTAGCTTTCGTTGTGTGTCAATGAACAAAAATCGAGTTTTCCAACCCTACCCTACCCTACTTGTTTCAAACTGTATTAATAACGCATCAATATGTCACTCACTAGCAGTATGAGATCATTATTATAGATGTATAATACTTACACTGGTTTACACGAGCAGAACAGGGAGGGGGGCGGTCATATTAATAGTAGTAACTGGACATATTTTAGGGGTATTCGCTCATAGATACAAATGTAAATAGAATCTTTTTTTCTTTAAATGTGCTCCGTTTAACCCTTGTCTACAAGAAATAAGGGTGGTCGTTATTTTAAAATTCTATTCTTTAACCCACCGCTAGTCTACCATTTTTATTTTATATCTTCTTGTTTTTAAAAACAAATATGTTTGATTACAATCCTTCCCCCTCATTTATTTACACACTATTATTACCGCCGATCGAGCGGGCGAATTGGGTAAGAATTGGGTCAGAATATCTACATAGGTCTATAGACTAGGTCTAGATCTAGATTGTTTCATGCAGTCTATGTTGGGTTCTTTTCTAATCACTCACACACATTCATAATTCATTGAAGAGGACAGAAGCAAACACACCGTTACCCATGACAAGCGGCACAACCAAGGATTTCATTTGAACGAAGAATATTTTGTGTTATCGGCCCTGTCTGCTATTAATAGATCGCTCGGCTGGATACCGAGCGATCTAAAAATAATCTGCTAGGTATGTCGACGCTGTCTCAACGTTGTGTGGCTGCTTCTGGCCAATCAGCGTTGTTAAACTCGTACTCGTCCAATGGGAGAGCTTCGTTGCGCTAAGGGTTTGGCGGACGGTTATAAAAGGACCAGCAGCGCTGGGCTGCCACATTTCTTAAACTGACTATCATCCAGTTGAGATACCGCCATGGCCAGAACAAAACAAACCGCCCGTAAATCCACCGGAGGCAAAGCCCCACGTAAACAGCTGGCCACCAAAGCCGCCAGAAAGTCAGCACCAGCCACCGGCGGTGTTAAGAAGCCCCATCGTTACAGGCCTGGAACCGTCGCCCTGAGAGAAATCCGTCGTTACCAGAAGAGCACTGAGCTGCTCATTCGCAAGCTGCCATTCCAGCGCCTGGTCAGAGAAATCGCCCAGGACTTCAAGACTGACCTTCGCTTCCAGAGCTCCGCTGTCATGGCCCTGCAGGAGGCTAGCGAGGCTTACCTCGTCGGTCTGTTTGAAGACACCAACCTGTGCGCCATCCACGCCAAGCGTGTCACCATCATGCCCAAGGACATCCAGCTAGCCAGACGTATCCGTGGTGAGCGTGCTTAAGAGGTTTCTTTTAAGCCCAAACCACCACCCCCTGTCCTCAACCAAGGTCCTTTTTAGGACCACCTGACAACGTTCAGATTAGCAGTGAAGGTCCCCCACCTCACGAGTTTCCACCCACCCACCCACTACACCCCCTGCCCATGTCTGCCACTCTACTACTACTACTACATCTATTAGTATTATTCTGGGGGATGCGGGAGATAGGTTCTATTCATTTATCTCTTTAATTCAACTCACACATCACATTGCTATTTGAATTCGTGTATGCATGCTGTTGATATTGTTTTATTTATCTCAAATGTGAAGAAAGGAGAGAATAAATTTTATATTTTTCTTTCACCCACCCACCCACCACCCTATCCATTGCTTTTTAAAATATATAAAAAGAAAAACCCTTTAGGGTTAGAGCTAGATATCTAGATCTTAATCGGAGAGCAGAAATTATTCTTAACGACTACACGCCATAGATTATTTAATTATTAGAAGCCTAACTAACCTATTCGTTTCACGATGTAAACAAACCACTGCGAGTACGGAGCGGAGTACGAGAATATTATTTCGTTCGTACTCGACCAATCAGCGTTCGAGATTCTCTCGTACTCGCATAATGAGCTCGCTCGTACTCGCATAATTAGGTGTAGGGAAATATTTCAGTTTTATTCGCACAAAACGGTGAAAATAACGTCTAATACCATATTTTAACATGACAAACGTGGATCTTTTCTATGCCTACACGTGTGGGCAATGAAACTCTTTATTTTTTATCCAAGGGTCGCATAGCAGAATAGGTGAAAAAATGACTTTGAAAACGACACCGTTAGCCGACAAGCCAGCAACATTCCAGTCGACACGGCAAGCTGCTTTTTCATTGGCTGGCTCATTCGCCGACCGCTTTTGGTTGGGCGGTGTCCGCCATATTGAACGAACTCGAGCCCAGGACCGTATATAAGGAGCGAGTTTCTCTGCAGACGGCGTTTTTCGAACACTCGTTCATCAACAAAGAAAAAAAATTCAATATGTCTGGCCGAGGCAAGGGTGGTAAGGGACTCGGCAAAGGAGGCGCCAAGCGTCACAGGAAGGTGTTGCGTGATAACATCCAAGGTATCACCAAGCCAGCCATCCGTCGTCTTGCTCGCAGAGGTGGTGTCAAACGTATCTCTGGTCTGATCTACGAAGAAACCAGAGGTGTCCTCAAGGTGTTCCTTGAAAATGTCATCCGTGATGCCGTCACCTACACTGAGCACGCCAAGAGGAAGACCGTCACTGCTATGGATGTCGTCTATGCTCTGAAACGTCAAGGTCGCACCCTGTACGGCTTCGGCGGTTAAACTCAACCCAGGACCACCCATTTGTTCTACCCATCCGGCCCTTATTAGGGCCACCCATACGTTTCCGAATTAGCTCGAGTGGTTGTAACCCCTACACGAATGTTTTCCATACCTACCCCTTACTTACTGAGTTACTTCTTCCTCCTTATTACTTAGGTTTGATTGTACAATTATTTGGTTGTAGCCTACTTAGTTTATTTATTTAATTTGGGCAGAGTGGTCATCTTTCCTTTGGTTTTTAAGGGGTTTGTTTCCATGGGTGGGGAGGGTCGAGGTAGCCTACCGTGAAGGCACAAAAGAAACAAACAAAAAATATTTCGATATTACAAAAGTGTTCACAGGTATGTGGTGAACTTAGGAAAGAGTACAGGTGGTAAGAATAGGTGTCCAGTGGGGTAAAAACAAAAGACAAAAGATGAAAAAAAGTCTACAACACGTGGTGTTCCCAAGCGGTCACCCATCTAAGTACTAACCACGCCCGACGTTGCTTGACTGCGGTGATCGGACGAGAACCGGTATTTTCAACGTGGTATGGCCGTAGACATCGGTGTGAGAAAATTGGGGCTTATAAATATACTCAAACGAAATCAGCAGTTATTCGTCCTTTTCTGGCTACAATAATGATTTCACTGCTTTCCTCATATTATTTCAATAATAAAAAACGCCCTAAATCGCCACAAAAGCGAAACATTGTTTTAATATCGAATACTATGTGCCTTTTTTTCCCTCTACAGCCATTGGTCGCTATTTTAACCTGAGGCGGTAACCACCGGTAGACTTCCCTGAGCTACTAATTTTCGAGCATCGCGCGTTGTAAAATACAAAATAAATACATTTTCCCCATTTTCCTTGACTAAAATCAGAAAACCAGGTGCCCCCTGCATCCGACCTGTCCTTTAACTATCGCTTTCATGTGAAATGATCTATCGGAAAGGCGATACTTTAACTTTTTTGGGTCTCCCGCTCACTCACTCCTTCCGAAACATTCTGCACGAATTCATTCAATTTTAATCCAACTCATCACATAGATCTAGATCTAGCCGCCTACAAGTCTACTAATTTAATGTTTGAGAAATAGTTCAATGCTTTTCATTTATTAATTATTCTTTTAACCTTTTCCCACGACAACTGGCACATTTATTTTCAGTCTATTAATATTCTGGCTTTATTTTAAAACACGCAACTAGGCGTCGATCTAGAATTCTAGATCTAACGCTCTAGCTTAACTAAAATAATATAAACAGGAGGGTGGATCTATTCAAAATACTGTTTCAAAAATTACAATAATAATTTCACGGTGAAAAAAAAAAGGCAGGCGATCCATGGTAAATTAAATGCTAATTAAGGATGTTGCTTAAAAGGTTAGGTTGGCCTGGGACGCCAGTATTTCTCTAGAGTCTAGATCTAGAATTTCTAGATTCTGTAGGAATGAGTAGCCTAGGTATTAATAATTGAATGCATTAGTAATTATTAGTAGCTAACATAAGATTTAGTTCAGTAAAAACTAATAGATCTAGATTTTAGGTCCAATGTTGGCTATCAGACTTGATGCTTGATTGTAATGATTATTAGGTTTGAGCAATTAATTTTTTTAAACATTTTTTTAATTATTAGTATTAGTGAGAAGTCATCATTAGTGGGAGTAAATTTACTTCTTTCCAGTCTGGTTCTGGGTTTCCTTGTAGCCTATATAATCTAGATCTAGTTGGTGATAATATTAATAAATATTGTTTCCCATTTTAAATACTCAGGCGGTTTGTTTGAAAGTCTGACCGCAGCTCCATATTCATTGACTGTCGAAGCACCGCATAAAATGAATTAGCTTATATCCAGGGCTGGCCTGGTCTGCCTGTTATTGTGACTGAATTGTCCTACAGACAAGACCTGAAGAAGCTCTCGTTAAGTAATAAGTGTACAGCTTGCTTTTAGCCTGGCGCGGGGATCTTTCACCGGCCACTTTAAACATTCTGCGACAGGGCAGGCCTTTACTTTAAGCTTTAATCTTAGCTGGTTCCGCTTTAACACAGGGTATTCTTTTGTCTTTAAGTATACCGCTTTCTTTTATCAGCCTGTAAACCCTGTGTCGGCTACCGGTATCTCATCCGCCAGGGCAAAACAATTTCCAGTTTTTAAATTAAGCTGGTGTCATTTTTAAAACCAATGATTAGGATTTTGGCACAATGCTTATTTTTCTATATACACAAGATGAATTTCACATCATTTTCTGATTTCAGTTTAAGTTTGAAAGCATGTAAAATGTCAATTTGTCCTGCTATGTGATTTTTTCTTCATTTATTTTTTGCTAACCCATGGCATCACATTATGAAGGCTCTACTAATATCTTTAGGCTGGGGCCAGTACCTTAACCGACTGTCGTCAAATGAAAAAACTGACAGAAGAGCGCAATTTAATACACACAACAGATATATATGTATCCGAACAAACAAATAAATATATTGGACATATATACATACCTTTATATATACACACTGATATATACATATATATATATATTTACATAATAAATACATTATATATGAATATATCTATATATATAATTTATTTATTTATACATATATATATATATATATATATATATATTTGTATTATATCCTTATATATTATGAATATATATATTAATTCTTATATGATATATATTTGTAAATATAAATTATATATATGTGTGTATATATATATCCTTCTGTTTGCTGGGGTAGAAAAAAAAAACTTATAATTATAATATTCTGAAGGATATTATTTTACTTGAGCGTCTTTCGTCTACACTCAAATATATATATTTGAATATACATTCAAATATATATTCAATGAATATACATTTAGACACACATGTAAATATATATATATATATATATATATATATATATATATATATATATATATATATATATATATATATATATACACAAAACATGCATATATATACATACGTATATATAGACATATATACAATATTCGTCTATTCAATATTTTTACATTATATATATATATATATATATATATATATATATATATATATATATATATATATATATATATATATTTATATATATATATATATATATTTATATATATTAAAAAAATATACATATATGAAATACTTTTTACACATATTTATTTATGTTTCTATAATATATGGAAGGATATTAATTTACTCAAGTGTCTGCCTTGGGTGTTTATATAAAAGAGAAGGGTTGAACTAATGAGAGGAATAAAAAAAATCTTTATATTCAATCTTATTTATTTATTTTGTATATGTTATAGACTGGCATACATTTTTTTTCTCTCTGGTTTATGTGAAAGGAGCTTGCAGGGATTCAAATTATTATTTTTTGCATTGAAATTCATTCTTTATTAATCACAGCTATGTTGCAGGCATATAAATACTTCCCTTTGGGCTCAAGTTGCTTTGAAAGAATCCTTGTCAGTATAGAACTAGTACCAGGACCATAAATGTATGCCCCAGGGCAAATGTTAAGAAAACCTCATCATTTTACAACTCCAACTGACCAAGGACTTAAGAAATGATGCTTCTGCGCAAACTTTCTCGTCAGCCGGTAAGAGATCAACCTCCTTTTGATTGTTTAAATTTTAATCTGTGCTGAAATCATTGTGCGGGCTGGCAAAGAAAACCATGAACTTCTTGAAAGCTGTGTACTTGAGCTCATGTTATTTTTTATTTTCTGTAATTTGAAAAAAAAAAAAGTATATATATGATAATAAAAAAAAAAGTTCAGAGTATTTAATTGTTGTTTTGTCTTGTTAAAGAGAATGTATGTTGTGCAGAAGTGTAACCAACTCATTTTCAAGCCAGGACTAGCAAAAGACAAAACAAAAAGAATCATATGATATGATGGTAGTAGGAAAAAAATAAATCAGTGAACAAATGGTGGCAGATGCATGCCTTAGCAATCTGACATGGTAGCTTTAATGAAAGAAAAACAAAAATAATAAAAACACCAAAAGCCACATTCACACAGTTATGTTCAACATATATAATGAAGACAGAAAAAAACCAACCCACCAGAATGGATGTATTGTAATGAAAATGGCAGTTAGCACTGGTGATAAGAATCAAAGTGTTGGCTAATAATTCCTATTACAACAGCCAGCCTTATAATCTGAATTAAAACTATTAAATCCCATTCATCCCTTGGATCTATGCCAAACAACACACAATAAATGATATGCATAGAGGTGTGCTGATGCCCTGTGTGAGATGCAGAATGAAATAGTGTTTTTTAAAAAAAGGAGCCACCCAGTAATAAGTATGTGGCCTTTTTATGTCTAGTTTAAAGGATAGAATTAGCATGAAATGTGTTAAGAGAATAGTGTGTGCAGTTGTTGGGATAGGCATATTACTATGCAGGCCTATGTATGTATGTATATCTATCTCTACTTATTAAAGAAAAGAATGACTAAACAAAAAACAACTGTAACATGGCAGCTACACAGAGTGGGTGGGTAGGTGGATAAGGGAGGGAAAACTCGTTCAATGTAAACCAAACCGAGCTAATTGGGAATGGGTGGAGGCCCTGAAAAGGGCCGAGTAGTAGAGCCACACAACAAGCAAGCCAGGTGGTTGTTTGCTGTTGTGTTTATTTGCTGGTGGTGTACTTGGTGACAGCCTTGGTGCCTTCACTGACGGCGTGTTTGGCCAGCTCACCGGGCAGGAGGAGACGGACAGCGGTCTGGATCTCCCTGGAGGTGATGGTGCTGCGCTTGTTGTAGTGGGCAAGACGGCTGGCTTTCAGCTGAAATGCGCTCAAAGATGTCGTTGACGAAGGAGTTCATGATGGACATGGCCTTGGAGGAATGCCAGTGTCAGGGTGCACCTGCTTCAAGACTTTGTAAATGTAGATGCTGTAGCTTTCCTTTCTCCTCCTCTTCTTTTTCTTGTCACCGGGTGCGTACGGCTTTAGCCTTACCGGCCTTCTTGGCTCCCTTGGAAGAAACTTTAGGTGGCATGTTGTTTTCTTTTCAACGGCTTGAACAGAAATGAGGCGAACCCACCGCCGGCCGCCCTTTTATATGAAACGGCGAGGAAATTTGGAGAGTACGAGTACGAGTACGAACGCCAAGCCGCTACGCAGCCAATCAGAACGCTCGCTTGGTGACGAACGGATTTCCTCGCCGTTTCGTATAAAAGGGCCGATCTCGCCGTTAAGTCTTCATTCATAGCCTACAGCCGCAATCGCTGTGTCGCTATACTCTTCTCGCTCCTAACCAACTCACAATGTCCGGACGTGGTAAAGGCGGTAAAGTCAAGGGAAAGTCCAAGTCTCGCTCCTCCAGGGCAGGCCTTCAATTCCCAGTCGGACGTATTCATCGTCTGTTGAGGAAAGGAAACTATGCTGAGCGTGTCGGTGCTGGTGCCCCAGTCTACCTAGCCGCCGTCCTCGAGTATTTGGCCGCTGAAGTGCTCGAGTTGGCCGGCAACGCTGCCAGAGACAACAAGAAGACAAGAATCATTCCTCGTCACCTCCAGCTGGCCATCCGTAACGACGAAGAGTTGAACAAACTTTTGTCGGGTGTCACCATCGCCCAGGGTGGTGTCCTCCCCAACATCCAGGCCGTGCTTCTGCCCAAGAAGTCACAGAAGACACCCGGTGGCAAGAGCTAAACAGTGTCACCCTGCTGCCCACTGTCCACCTAGCCTACTACTGTCCTTTTCAGGACAACCAAAGTTTACCCAATTAGCTTTCGTTGTGTGTCAATGAACAAAAATCGAGTTTTCCAACCCTACCCTACCCTACTTGTTTCAAACTGTATTAATAACGCATCAATATGTCACTCACAAGCAGTATGAGATCATTATTATAGATGTATAATACTTACACTGGTTTACACGAGCAGAACAGGGAGGGGGGCGGTCATATTAATAGTAGTAACTGGACATATTTTAGGGGTATTCGCTCATAGATACAAATGTAAATAGAATCTTTTTTTCTTTAAATGTGCTCCGTTTAACCCTTGTCTACAAGAAATAAGGGTGGTCGTTATTTTAAAATTCTATTCTTTAACCCACCGCTAGTCTACCATTTTTATTTTATATCTTCTTGTTTTTAAAAACAAATATGTTTGATTACAATCCTTCCCCCTCATTTATTTACACACTATTATTACCGCCGATCGAGCGGGCGAATTGGGTAAGAATTGGGTCAGAATATCTACATAGGTCTATAGACTAGGTCTAGATCTAGATTGTTTCATGCAGTCTATGTTGGGTTCTTTTCTAATCACTCACACACATTCATAATTCATTGAAGAGGACAGAAGCAAACACACCGTTACCCATGACAAGCGGCACAACCAAGGATTTCATTTGAACGAAGAATATTTTGTGTTATCGGCCCTGTCCTGCTATTAATAGATCGCTCGGCTGGATACCGAGCGATCTAAAAATAATCTGCTAGGTATGTCGACGCTGTCTCAACGTTGTGTGGCTGCTTCTGGCCAATCAGCGTTGTTAAACTCGTACTCGTCCAATGGGAGAGCTTCGTTGCGCTAAGGGTTTGGCGGACGGTTATAAAAGGACCAGCAGCGCTGGGCTGCCACATTTCTTAAACTGACTATCATCCAGTTGAGATACCGCCATGGCCAGAACAAAACAAACCGCCCGTAAATCCACCGGAGGCAAAGCCCCACGTAAACAGCTGGCCACCAAAGCCGCCAGAAAGTCAGCACCAGCCACCGGCGGTGTTAAGAAGCCCCATCGTTACAGGCCTGGAACCGTCGCCCTGAG
>NW_026734046.1:0-50331 GCF_028476545.2 Physella acuta
ATATAAAATCATGAGCTGCAGGATTAACGACGAAGCTATTCGGGCTACTAGCGCCCTACTCACTAGATACTTTTTCCTTATTAAAAGTAACATTTTTATTAAAGTAGCAGGAAGACACAGATCGTAATCTCTAGCTAATCCGTTGGTAACGCATCAATACACGCAAGCACGTCAAGGAATCGACATGTCAACAAAAGACAACATAATATGTTAAACCAAGCACATCTAGTTTTTTTTTCTTTTATAACGCAAACAGTGCATGATATACATTACATTTAAATGTGTACTTTTAACTCCTACACATCTCATATGAAGAAAAAAATATACCCCCCCCCCTTTCCTTTATATTTAACCACTTACGGCTTCGTGTATATATAATCCGTGTAAGCTTGAAGAGAAACTTTTAAAAAGTTGAACCAAGTACGAATCTTCAAACAGTATCTGTCCGTCCGTTTCTTCCTCTCTCGTCCCAACCTTCTCAATGTACGCAAATATCGGTATCGATACGTCTCTACTACTTCCCGATATTCGAGTTCATGTTTACACTATTCATCACGTGATCACACACAAGCCGTGACGTCTTAAGTCAGGTGTCACACAATGGTAAATAATAAAATTCGACTTAACTGCCTCATTATGCACATCCACTAACCTGAAATTAATTAGATCTAGATCCGGCTTATCAACTTGGATCGTTTTAAATTTACGTTCCTTCCCAAACCTAGCAGACGACTCAGTGAGCGAACTTTGTAACACTGACTGAGGCTGAACGAAAAAAAAATATCATGCCATCGTCTGTGTTTAAGTTTGGGTGACGCCATTGCATGCATGTGAGCCCCAAATGTGGTACGTGTGTTTGAGTGTGTTCTTGTTTACTTGCGTGTTTAGTTTACTGTGCTCATTTTAAACTTGCTGTGTCGAGTGGTCGCTACTAGATCCGTGATGTGTAGGTAGGCCTTTAGTGGCATATACGAATGGTGAGCTAATGCATGCGTGTACACACACACGTACACATTGGTGTAGGTAGAATTGTGTGGGATGTTTTCGGATTGTTATTTCATACACACACACACACACACACACATACTTACACCCACTGAGAAAGTCCGGTCGTGAATCATATAAGTCGGATGTGTCTTGACCCCCGCTGAACCTTTGGGACTGGTTAGTCGAACCCTTGGTGTTCGATTGAACCCAGGTTAAGAACGACTGCTCTATAATTTTTCCATAATTCGTTCGATGTTGGACATTACTGTAGTAAGGTAAAAAGGCAGTTTTTCGTTTTGGGGGGTCAACAAGGGTAGGGATAATTTTTCACCCCCTTTTATAAGCCCCTGACGCCACCACTACTCACACAAATGTACTAAATAGTACGTGTGTATACGAGCTAGCGCATCTGTGTACGAGCTAGTAGATGTGTGTACGAACTAGTACTTGTGTGTACGAGCTTGTATATGTGTGTACGAACTAGTACATGTGTGTACGAGCTAGTACATGTGTGTACGAGCTAGTACATGTGTGTACGAACTAGTACATGTGTGTACGAACTAGTACATGTGTGTACGAGCTAGTACATTTGTGTACACTCACGAATGACTAGCTAGTACACGTGTGTACACTCACGAATGACGAACCGGTAAATTTGTTTACGTACACCGTTGACGAACCAGGCCTGACTTTAACTGCCAACCGCGGCAGTTCCTGTCACCTCTCGTCTCTGGCATCCAGACTCCTACACCTGGGCCAGTACCAGCGGGTCTCACATCTCATGCCAGAGACCTTCCTTTTTTCTTCTTTCTTAGTTAGGCAGGTACCCATCGGTTAGTCGCACCTTGTTGTATCATGTTGCACTCCAAACACTTAGCTTAGTCTATACTTAACCCTAACCAGATCAGTTCATGTAGTGTAAATATATTTTTGACAATTACTGCAAGGCTGGCATATAGGATGTATGTAGGAATGACCAGAGGCTTAGCGACGGGGGGGGGGGGGGGGTTACATATGTCCGCGGGCGCCGACCCTAGGGGCGCTTAATAAGCTCATGTTAGTGCTATTTTGAATTATCAATATAAAAAAAATATATGGGAGTGGGCGCCAAATTGAAAGTTTGTCCCCGGGCGCCGGGAGAGGTCGCTATGCCTCTGGGAACGACTAATCAAGCAGGGCAGTTAGAAACGTGCACTCGTGTTATGAATTGTATACATTATTTTATCAACAAACCTCACAACCCCCCCCCCCCCCCCTCCCCCCAAGTATCGCCAGTGAAACAAGTCTTGAGTCGCTCGTGACGTCACTTTTTTTTACGACATCCCCCATCCTCTAATCCCCATAGTCACATGTCGTAACTAAATGTTACATCCCCGTCCCCAATGATAACAGCAACTTCATTCTACCGCAGCCATTTCGTCCTTAGATAATATACAAAAATATTGATCATTTTTCCAAAATTAATATAAAAGATTCTAAAAAAAATATAGACTAATTACTACAAAAATCCATTAAATGAAATAATTTTTTTTTAAATACATTAATATAACGTCACATTTTCTGAACTCGACCATAACCCTAGTCACACATTGTCACGGTGAACCCACACCCTATCTCCCAGGAGTCTAATATTATGAATGGATCACCCCCTACCATTATGAGAACCACCGACAGAAACCAATATAAACCCACACTGTAAATAAAACGTGTGGAGTCACAAGATAGCCTCGAGACATTAAATTCTGCTGACTAGACATCTGACATTTTCAAAAATCAACTTCGAGAGAATGGAATTTTTTTTCCGTAACCATTTTCCTCAACACGGTAAAATGTGCGCGCGCATGCTAATGCTTTATGGTAACAATGGTTTCAATATCAAGGTCATCTATTGTCTTCAAAGTATCGCATTAGAAAGCCAGTGCGGATTCTGCTTAGGCAAGCAACTTGATTGAAAATAAACCGTACCCCTATGAAGAGTTGTTAAATCATAAAATATTGGTGTCTAGCTATCGCAGTAAAAGAATATTTTGGACTCCAAACAAAGGAGCTCTTGTATTAGCTATACAGCTGTATTTTGGGCTCTTATATTTGTAATTCGGCTATATTTTGGGATATTGTATTAGTTATACAGCTATATTTTGAGCTCTTGTATTAGTTATACGGCTATATTTTGGGATATTGTATGAGTCATACGACTACATTTTGGGATATTGTATTAGTTATACGGCTATATTTTGGGATCTTGTATTAGATATTACGGCTATATTTTGGGCTCTTGTATTAGTTATATGGCTATATTTTGGGCTCTTAAAATAGTGTGTGGTGGAGGGGGGGGGGGAAGTGGTTGAGAGTCAACGCCCAGAAAAAAAAATGACACTGTGGGAAGACAAGATACGTAGCAAAGCCATCGACAATTAATTACCAGGTAAAGTGTATAGGTTTAGTTTAGCAAATAGTCCATTAAAAATGTAAAGTTCCCTTTCAAAACTGACGGTCTACGGGGCAAGTAGAGTTCACTTGTTACGGTGACCTCGGCTTAGGAGGGGATAGTGTGGTCAACACAATGCCTAGCCAACTTTACTTACTCAGCCCTTCCCAGAGGCGTAGCGACCCTTCCAGGCGCCTGTGGACAAACTTTCGATTTGCACTCACCCATCCCCCTTAAACTTTCGATTTGCACACGCCCTCAAACTTTCAATTTGTTTTTCAAACCCATTTTGGCGCCCCTCCCTTAAGGTCGGCGCCCGGGGGACATATGTCCCCCCCCCCCCCCGCCCCCCTCCCTCGCTACGCCTCTGGCCCTTCCCCCTCCCCCACTTCTCAGCAAAGCACTATGATTATTACGTAATAATATGTCATTCCCGAGCCCACGGTGGTTTAGCTGGTGAATAGAGTTCAGAGTAGGTTGAGAGCACATTTCCGCCCATCTCTCCCCCCCCCCCCCCAGACTAATTGAAAAAAAAAATTATTTAAATAGAAAAAGCAATATAAACAGTATCGTCGTCGCCCACCCTCCTCTCTCAAAAAGAAAAATATGCGAAAGAAACCCTGCTCGTGGATACAATGGGAAGCGAATACTCCAGCACATTTTGACTTATGACTGTGTGGACCACTTCCTACAGACAGAAGTTTAAAATGTACACATTATTACCCTTGCTCTAAAGTGGCCAATGTTTTGAAATGGAACAGCAATAAGAGACCCTCGTTTAGAATCAACACAAAAAATATTGAACCGGAAGTGATTTAAGGGTCCTTAAAAAATAGAAGTTCGCGCCTTAATAAGAAAAATCCACCCCACCCCTTCCTGTATAGTGTATCACCTATACATTGTTCGGCTGCTTAACTCGCAGACGTCAAGGTTCGGTTTTTACCGCCAGATATATTTAGTTCAGACAATAAAGACAAAGTGCTTAGATTTATGAATGTGACAAGAGCTAGGTAAGAGTTGGGTAAGGAAAGTTAGGACCCAGGTGCGTAGCTATAACTCCAGTGTTAGGTGGAAGCAGTGGCGTAGCGAGGGGAGGGGGTGCGGGTCGCACCCGGTGACACCATTTAGGGGGGGGGGGGGTGACACCAAGGCAAAAAATAGCAAAATATATAGAGAAAAATGATAATTTTACTTAGTTAAGTGATTAATTCGAGTGTTAAAAAGTCCTTTAAGAGCAAATTTGACAAATCCCGACAAGGGTGGAGGGGGGTGTGTGCAAATCGAAAGTTTGAGAGGGGGTGCAAATCGAAAGTTTGAGATGGGGGTGGAGTGAAAGTTTGTCCCCGGGCGCCGGTAAGGCTCGCTACGCCTCTGGGGATGACACCATTAAGTGTCGCACCGGGTGACACCCGACCTCGCTACGCCACTGGGAGGAAGGTAAGGAAAGTTAGGGCCCAGGGGCGTAGCTATAGCTTTAGTCAGGTGAGGAAAGTTAGGACCCAGCGGCGTAACTATAACTCCAGTGTTTGGTGGAAGGTGAGGACTAGGCTTTGCTAAGACCAAGAACAAGTAGGGAACCATAACACACTGTCGCTCAGTAAAGTAAACAGACAGGAATAGTATGGGAATGAAATACAAAAAGAAAACAGAAAAAGACAGAAAATCATGGAAGGATATTGTAAATGGCATATGTTAAACTGGAAGTTGAAGAAGACAAAGTCAGTTAAATCCAAGATTCAATTACTTAGTTTCGAACCTTCACCCTTCGTGAAGCGGACTAAAATTTCCGGGAGGGGTGGTCAACTTTCTTCGGGGGTGGAAGGGGGGAACCATCCCCCCCCCCCCCCCCAAAAGAGATACCTGGAAGAAACTCAGGTCTGAACTAACCTTACGATATCGACAGGGTAAACAGGGCCAACAACTCAGTTTAAAAGCGAAGAGATATAAAACTAGCAAAAGTGGTTCATCACAATTTTATAGACCCTCAAAGGCCCAGCGCACTTAAAGCGTCGTTATAAAATACTGCAACGTAAGAACTGTCTCTTTGTGTGGTCTTGTGGTTTTATTATGCACCCCTCCCCACACTTTTCAAAATGTATATAATAAAAAATGTCATGTATTGTTTAGTTATCCTAGTAGTAGCATCTCACATAGACACCCCCCCCCCCCCGGTATCCACGATGGTAGTAGAAACGCCTCTGACAGGAGTAAGGATAGACTAAGAAAAATTTAACAGCAATTATTTCTGACGACCCGGCATGAATTCTGAAATGTTTTTTATGCGTTGATAAGGTAGAATAAAAACAGATCTTATCCGAGGTGGCTAGAGCCAGCGACAGGTTAATAGTTTAAAGCCTAACACAAGCTCGTCAAGAGGATCTAACATGACAGGGAGAAAAGTCGTTTGTTTAAGACTTACGATACATTTTTGTTGCAAATTTGTGTACTGGATCAGGACATTTTAGTTGCAAATTTGTGTACTAGATCAGTACATTTTTGTTGCAAATTTGTGTACTAGATCAGTACACTTTCTGTTGCAAAGTTGTGTACTAGATCAGTGCATATTTGTTGCAAATGTGTGTACTAGATCAGTACATATTTGTTGCAAATGTGTGTACTAGATCAGTACATATTTGTTGCAAATGTGTGTACTAGATCAGTACATATTTGTTGCAAATGTGTGTACTAGATCAGTACATATTTGTTGCAAATGTGTGTACTAGATCAGTACATATTTGTTGCAAATGTGTGTACTAGATCAGTACATATTTGTTGCAAATTTGTGTACTAGATCAGTACGTATTTTTTGCAAACATTGAAGGGATTTAGTAGAAAGACTAAAATAACAAAAATTTCATATATCTAGTAGAAGACGAAAATTTTTAAAAAATTTAAGGGATCAAGTTCCTAAACTAACAAAGTCACAGCCATTATTCAAACAGTAAGACACACATCATCTCTACATTAACAACACACACACACACACAAATACACACCAAGTGTCTAAAACAAAACAGGAACCAACTGAGCAACCTTTTAATGAACATGTACAGAGTTGAGATCCAAGCAATGTCCTAGGGTAGATCAAACAGGAAAACATGTATTGTGTACTGGGTACACCCAAATCTAAACATGTACACATTGAATCTAACCCAGCTGTGATCACATACATAAATTAAAAACATGTTTAACGATATTTTTATGAATTGATGATGTAATTAGTTTTGGTCCCAAATTGCAAGGTATATTATAATTAAATACGCAAAGTTTGACAGATAATTATGTAAACAACATGATTATAACAATAGAATTCAATGTGGTGAAACATTATTACATGTAAAACAATGAGTCGAACAAATGACAGCCATAGTAATAGTAATGTACGTAATTATCATACAGTATTGCAAACTAAATCAGCACGACTGCATTGTACACAAGTTGAATGAGATGACTTAATGCCACATAGCTGACCAAATACATCAAATGACTGACCAAGTCATACAACCAACAGCAACAGTCACAATAAAAGAAGTTTTAGCAATAAGTAAAAATAGCAAGGCAGTCAAGTTCTATATTCTCTAGACAGTAGCATGGGGTTAATTTCATGGAATTAAGTAAAACAGAGGGCAGTAGGAGGGTTAACATTGCACAGTAAGATTGATCTAGACTAAATCTGACAGGAAACTTGAGGAAATAAGTATGAAAGACTTTAGGATTCTTTGTGAATTTTGTCTTTTCTGTTATGTGACCAACCAGTCTAATGGTTGTACAGTTGGTCAACTATTCAAAGGTTGTGTACAGGTTGTCAACCAGCTACAGGTTGTCAACCAGCTACAGGTTGTCAACCAGCCACAGGTTGTCAACCAGCCACAGGCTGTGTACAGGTTGTCAACCAGCTACAGGTTGTCAACCAGCCACAGGTTGTCAACCAGCTACAGGTTGTCAACCAGCTACAGGTTGTCAACCAGCCACAGGTTGTCAACCAGCCACAGGATGTGTACAGGTAGTCAACCAGCTACAGGTTGTCAACCAGCTACAGGTTGTCAACCAGCTACAGGTTGTCAACCAGCCACAGGTTGTCAACCAGCCACAGGTAGTGTACAGGTAGCCAACCATTGACAGGTTGTGTATAGGTTGTCAACCATTGACAGGTTGTGTATAGGTTGTCAACCATTGACAGGTTGTGTACAGGTCATCAACCAGCCACAGGTTGTCAACCAAGGTGAAACAATCATCATTATAAAATTATCATATCACATCATGTAGAAAATAAACAAGTGGTTAAAAGCTAACAACACAATTGATGTGTTTACACCAGCTATTAACACAATTATTATGCTGCATTTATCAGTCACTAAACTATCAGTCACAAGCAAAACTATCACCCTCTATCATACACAAACACACCCATACTGTACAATGCACACTGACATCTAACCCTAATTAACAGTAACACAAAAATTAAGTTACCCTTTCAGACTTGTAAATTCAATTTGGCAGATAAAACAGTTCATGTTTCTTTGACCTTAGTATTGAAACAGCTTGTCTGATGAACCATACGCCAAGCTGCCTTTACTTTCCTTAAGTCACATTACAACCAACTGGACTGAATCAGGAACTGAACTGAAGACTTTCAGATAGTAGTCAAGTGATCTACCTTTCCACCTCGTTATCCAATTATGAAAGTAATGGCAGGCGTTATATGGGTCAAACAACTAACTTGTAGCTCCTGACGTAAGCTCTGACCCTCCAGCGTTGCTTCCAGACTTTGATGTGTCCATCTAACCTCTGACCCCGTTACTTCCAGACTTTGATGTGTCCATCTAACCTCTGACCCCGTTACTTCCAGACTTTGATGTGTCCATCTAACCTCTGACCCCGTTACTTCCAGACTTTGATGTGTCCATCTAACCTCTGACCCCGTTACTTCCAGACTTTGATGTGTCCATCTAACCTCTGACCCCGTTACTTCCAGACTTTGATGTGTCCATCTAACCTCTGACCCCGTTACTTCCAGACTTTGATGTGTCCATCTAACCTCTGACCCCGTTACTTCCAGACTTTGATGTGTCCATCTAACCTCTGACCCCGTTACTTCCAGACTTTGATGTGTCCATCTAACCTCTGACCCCATTACTTCCAGACTTTGATGTGTCCATCTAACCTCTGACCCCGTTACTTCCAGACTTTGATGTGTCCATCTAACCTCTGACCCCGTTACTTCCAGACTTTGATGTGTCCATCTAACCTCTGACCCCGTTACTTCCAGACTTTGATGTGTCCATTCCTGGCAGCGGAGATGACCAGGCTCTGTGTGCTGTGGCACAGGGTCAGGTCATTGACGATGTCGTGGTGACCCTGCAGTGGAGCGCTGTGCATCAGGTGAAGCTCCCTCTCCACCTCGTACTTGTCCAGGCTCTCACGCTGGTTTTCCAGCTCCTGGATGACCTCTGACCCCTCGATCAGCTGCGACCTAGAACAATTTCAATTGTTTGTTTAAAGCAAAGAGTGAAACACATAGTAGTGTTTAGCTTGGGTACAACCATGAACTAAAAACTACCTTAGAGAAACTAATTAAAAAAACAATACTAAGCTCAAACTAATGCAACCTACCTATGATATTAACGAAACCTAGCTACAAAACCAGTGAAACCTCGCTAAGATCAAACTAATGCAACCTACCTATGATATTAACGAAACCTAGCTACAAAACCAGTGAAACCTCGCTAAGATCAAACTAATGCAACCTACCTATGATGGTATTAAAGAAACCTAGCTATAAAACGAGTGAGACCTTTCTAAGATCAAACTAATGCAACCTACCTATGATGGTATTAAATTAAACCTAGCTACATAACTAATGGAACCTCTCTAAGATCAAACTAATGAAACCTACTTATGATGATATTAACAAAACCTAGCTACAAAACATATGAAACCTTACTATCATGATATTAAAAAAACCTAGCTATAAAACTAGTGAAACCTACCTATGATGATATTTTAAAAAATCTAGCTTCAAAACTAATGCAACCTACTTATGATATTAACGAAACCTAGCTACAAAACTAGTGAAACCTACCAAAAATAAAACTAATAAAACTTCCGTTAGATAAAACTAAAAAAAAAAAAAACCCCAAAGACTGGCTCTACATGTAAATGCTTATTCTCAACTGACCTGTAGGTCAAGGACATGGTTCGAGGGTCATCAAGGCCATAGCTGAAGCACATGGAGTTGGCCGGGTAGTTGAGGTCCCAGAACCTGAGCCTCATGTCAGTTCCCCCTGTCAGGACAAATGTCTTTGTGTCAGTGGCACCAACATGGATGCCGCACATCCCCTCGTCTTCCTGACTTTTGTTCATCTACAACATTGATGGGAGAATTCAGGTCTGTTACATCTACAACATTGATGGGAGATTTAAGGTCTAAGTTACATCTACAACATTGACGAAATAATCAAGGTCTGTTACATTTACAATATTGATAGGAGAATCTAAGTCTCAATTAGATCTACAAAATTGATGGGAGAATCTAAGTCTTAATTAGATCTACAAAATTGATGGGAGAATTTAAGTCTTAATTAGATCTACAAAATGATGGGAGAATCTAAGTCTTAATTAGATCTACAAAATTGATGGGAGAATCTAAGTCTTAATTAGATCTACAAATTTGATGGGAGAATTTACGTCTCAATTAAATTTACTATAGTGTTGGGAGAATCTAAGTCTCAATTAGATCTACAATAGTGATGGGAGAATCTAAGTCTCAATTAGATCTACAATAGTGATGGGAGAATCTAAGTCTCAGATCTAAAATAGTGATGGGAGAATCTAAGTCTCAATTAGATCTACAATAGTGATGGGAGAATCTAAGTCTCAGATCTACAAAATTGATGGGAGAATCTAAGTCTCAATTAGATCTACAATAGTGATGGGAGAATCTAAGTCTCAATTAGATCTACAATAGTGATGGGAAACTCAAGGGCTAGATTACATTATTAATATTGATGGGAGAATTAAGGTCTAGGTTACATCTACAATATTGATGAAATAATCAATGTCCAGTGTAAACAGCTAAGGCACATCTAGACAAATGATCTGAATACAAGTATTAAAGGGAGCTATTCAAAATCCAATTATATAAGTTAACTTTAGTTTAAGACTATCATGTGGTTGAAAAAAAAAAAAGTAAAGAAACCAACAAATTAAATTTTTACAAAACAATCCATAGAAAAACAAAGGTTAAGAATCCATAAGATGACTTTAAAAGATGAGCATACCAAATATAGCTAAGGACACATTCCACATCTAGCCACAGACTTAAGGCTACAACTATTCAGGGAAACAAGGCTTTACTTAGCCACAGGCCCTGTAGACACTTACCTTTTTGTAAGAAAGAGCAGGTGAGGAGCTAGGCCAGAGTGTCTTCTGGCGCTGTCCAGTCTCAGCGTCCCACATGGAGACCTCGTTGTTCCAGTTGAACGAGGCCACCAGCCAGGCCTGTTCTGTGGGATGCATGGTCAGACGCCTGACCCTGTGACCTGAGACATACGCAAACATTTGTTAGAGACCTGACTCTGTGACCTGAGACATACACAAACATTTGTTAGAGACCTGACTCTGTGACCTGAGACATACACAAACATTTGTTAGAGACCTGACTCTGTGACCTGACCCTGTGACCTGAGACATACACAAACATTTGTTAGGGACCTGACCCTGTGACCTGAGACATACACAAACATTTGTTAGAGACCTGACCCTGTGACCTGAGACATACACAAACATTTGTTAGAGACCTGACTCTGTGACCTGAGACATACACAAACATTTGTTAGGGACCTGACCCTGTGACCTGAGACATACACAAACATTTGTTAGGGACCTGACCCTGTGACCTGAGACATACACAAACATTTGTTAGAGACCTGACCCTGTGACCTGACCCTGTGACCTGAGACATACGCAAACATTTGTTAGAGACCTGACTCTGTGACCTGAGACATACACAAACATTTGTTAGAGACCTGACCCTGTGACCTGATACATACACAAACATTATTACAACAGATGTTCTGTTGTTGCAGGCAGATTGTAGGTGCCTTGTAGGGGTAGGAATTGTACAATTCTGATGAAGGAAGTAGCAGCCATAGGTGTCCTGAACTCATTTTAGGGGTAAATAATGGCTTAAGAAATGCCATGTTAATGTAAGGGACATGTATAATCATCAAAGTAGCTATGTTAAGGTTATTTAATATGATCTAAAAAAAAATTTGCTGTAATTATCAAAGAGCTACTCTGTGTCATTATGAGGGTGTTGAGCCAACAAGGTTGCTGTATCAACAAAGGGGTGGGGTGTTAAGAGAGCAGGACAAAAGAGTTCAACAACAAACCTGAGGGGTGCTGTATTTTGTTGATTGGCATGCGGAACCTCATGTCCCAGCACACCATCGCCCCACTACACGTCCCCGCAGCCAGCCAACACTGCGTCTGGTTCACGGCAAAGCTCGTGATCAATCCGTGCCGGGGGTCGTTCCGCAAGATCCAGGCGGGGGCGGAGCTCCGCAGGTCCCAGCCAATGATATGGCTGGAGACAGTGGCGTAGGTGAGGATAGACTGGGCACCTGGGTGGACAATAATTGTAATGTCAGTTACATTTGGAATAGTATAAAGTAAAGGTGATGGGGAGATAGCACTAACCACACATATTTAACCCTTTACTGTACTATGCAAACAAATGCAAACCATGATTTTTTTTTTATGTGAGACTACCTGAAATGCCTTTTATGAGTACCCCCTTTTTTAAATATTGTATTTAATGCTGCATTTTTAATCATATTGTTTATTTATAGTAAATTGTAATTAAAAGTAAGGCTCAATAATTTGCTTTCATTTTTTTCAGGTTTTAGTCCTCTATACAAAATTTTTATTTTGTTTCCTATAACATCAATGGTCAAATTTGATAGTAGTAGACATTAATTAATCTCCCACCTGTATCAAAGTGTGTCATATCCATAATTTGTCCGTATGTATTCACATCAACTATCCGAGAGTCTTCAAGCTGAACAGATCCACTATCCAGCCTGAAAAGTGTTAAAATATTATAACATGAAGGTCTACTTATAGATCCATATATTTATATTTTGTACTAAAAGTGACAAATACTTATAGATCTCTAAACTGATATTTTAATTATAACAAGTCATAAGTAGAACTACTTATAGATCTGTATACTGTTGTTGTCTGAAGCAGACGCCACAGAGCTTGACCCCTCTAGAAATGAGACACACTTTATCTTCCCACCTGGAATAGATAATCAGGAACTCATCATTTTACCAAGTTATCATTTTCAGAAAAGATTATTATTGGAACAGATGATTATAAATACAGATTATTTTACATACATGATGAACTAATATGTCAGTAAAATTTGCTTTGCGAATCTTGAATAAATTACCACATGCATCTAGGATACCTTTTTGTCCAAAAGTTAAAATAATTTATTTAACAGATAACTTCAGTATGAAGTTCCTCTCAGTCTAGCAACTTATTCTAATCTAATTTTGTAAATAATTAGCAGTATGAACATGTATCACTCAGTTTTAAGAAGTTGTATATAGTCTATACATTAACTTGTTTTACCCATGCCCCGTCCCCCCCCCCCCCCAACATAAACACCAGGGGACTGACCTTGTTTATTGAGACACACCTTGGACCTGTTGGTTGCTGTTTTACCCATTCCCCCCCCCCCCCACATAACACCAGGTGACTGACCTTGTTTATTGAGACACACCTTGGACCTGTTGGTTGCTGTTTTACCCATGCCCCCCCCCCCCCCCCCCACATAACACCAGGTGACTGACCTTGTTTATTGAGACACACCTTGGACCTGTTGGCTGCTGTTTTACCCATGCCCCCCCCCCCCCCCCCCACATAACACCAGGTGACTGACCTTGTTTATTGAGACACACCTTGGACCTGTTGGTTGCTGTTTTACCCATGCCCCCCCCCCCACATAACACCAGGTGACTGACCTTGTTTATTGAGACACACCTTGGACCTGTTGGTTGCTGTTTTACCCATGCCCCCCCCCCCCCCACATAACACCAGGTGACTGACCTTGTTTATTGAGACACACCTTGGACCTGTTGGTTGCTGTTTTACCCATGCCCCCCCCCCCCCCACATAACACCAGGTGACTGACCTTGTTTATTGAGACACACCTTGGACCTGTTGGCTGCTGTTTTACCCATGCCCCCCCCCCCCCACATAACACCAGGTGACTGACCTTGTTTATTGAGACACACCTTGGACCTGTTGGTTGCTGTTTTACCCATGCCCCCCCCCCCCACATAACACCAGGTGACTGACCTTGTTTATTGAGACACACCTTGGACCTGTTGGTTGCTGTTTTACCCATGCCCCCCCCCCCCCCACATAACACCAGGTGACTGACCTTGTTTATTGAGACACACCTTGGACCTGTTGGCTGCTGTTTTACCCATGCCCCCCCCCCCCCCACATAACACCAGGTGACTGACCTTGTTTATTGAGACACACCTTGGACCTGTTGGCTGCTGTTTTACCCATGCCCCCACCCCCCCACATAACACCAGGTGACTGACCTTGTTTATTGAGACACACCTTGGACCTGTTGGCTGCTGTTTTACCCATGCCCCCCCCCCCCCAAACATAACACCAGGTGACTGACCTTGTTTATTGAGACACACCTTGGACCTGTTGGTTGCTGTTTTACCCATGCCCCCCCCCCCCACATAACACCAGGTGACTGACCTTGTTTATTGAGACACACCTTGGACCTGTTGGCTGCTGTTTTACCCATGCCCCCCCCCCCCCCCACATAAACACCAGGTGACTGACCTTGTTTATTGAGACACACCTTGGACCTGTTGGCTGCTGTTTTACCCATGCCCCCCCCCCCCAACATAAACACCAGGTGACTGACCTTGTTTATTGAGACACACCTTGGACCTGTTGGCTGCTGTTTTACCCATGCCCCCCCCCTCCCAAACATAACACCAGGTGACTGACCTTGTTTATTGAGACACACCTTGGACCTGTTGGCTGCTGTTTTACCCATGCCCCCCCCCCACCCAACATAAACACCAGGTGACTGACCTTGTTTATTGAGACACACCTTGGACCTGTTGGTTGCTGTTTTACCCATGCCCCCCCCCCCCCACATAAACACCAGGTGACTGACCTTGTTTATTGAGACACACCTTGGACCTGTTGGCTGCTGTTTTACCCATGCCCCCCCCCCCCTCCCAAACATAACACCAGGTGACTGACCTTGTTTATTGAGACACACCTTGGACCTGTTGGCTGCTGTTTTACCCATGCCCCCCCCCCCACCCAACATAAACACCAGGTGACTGACCTTGTTTATTGAGACACACCTTGGACCTGTTGGTTGCTGTTTTACCCATGCCCCCCCCCCCCCCCCCCCCCCCCCACATAAACACCAGGTGACTGACCTTGTTTATTGAGACACACCTTGGACCTGTTGGCTGCTGTTTTACCCATGCCCCCCCCCCCCCTCCCAAACATAACACCAGGTGACTGACCTTGTTTATTGAGACACACCTTGGACCTGTTGGTTGCTGTTTTACCCATGCCCCCCCCCCCCCCACATAAACACCAGGTGACTGACCTTGTTTATTGAGACACACCTTGGACCTGTTGGCTGCTGTTTTACCCATGCCCCCCCCCCCCCCACCCAACATAAACACCAGGTGACTGACCTTGTTTATTGAGACACACCTTGGACCTGTTGGCTGCTGTTTTACCCATGCCCCCCCCCCCCCAAACATAACACCAGGTGACTGACCTTGTTTATTGAGACACACCTTGGACCTGTTGGCTGCTGTTTTACCCATGCCCCCCCCCCCCCCCCACATAACACCAGGTGACTGACCTTGTTTATTGAGACACACCTTGGACCTGTTGGCTGCTGTTTTACCCATGCCCCCCCCCCCCCAACATAAACACCAGGTGACTGACCTTGTTTATTGAGACACACCTTGGACCTGTTGGTTGCTGTTTTACCCATGCCCCCCCCCACATAACACCAGGTGACTGACCTTGTTTATTGAGACACACCTTGGACCTGTTGGCTGCTGTTTTACCCATGCCCCCCCCCCCCCCACATAACACCAGGTGACTGACCTTGTTTATTGAGACACACCTTGGACCTGTTGGCTGCTGTTTTACCCATGCCCCCCCCCACCTCCCCCCCCACATAACACCAGGTGACTGACCTTGTTTATTGAGACACACCTTGGACCTGTTGGCTGCTGTTTTACCCATGCCCCCCCCCCCCACATAACACCAGGTGACTGACCTTGTTTATTGAGACACACCTTGGACCTGTTGGCTGCTGTTTTACCCATGCCCCCCCCCCCCCCCCCCCACATAACACCAGGTGACTGACCTTGTTTATTGAGACACACCTTGGACCTGTTGGCTGCTGTTTTACCCATGCCCCCCCCCCCCCCCACATAACACCAGGTGACTGACCTTGTTTATTGAGACACACCTTGGACCTGTTGGTTGCTGTTTTACCCATGCCCCCCCCCCCCCCCCCCCACATAACACCAGGTGACTGACCTTGTTTATTGAGACACACCTTGGACCTGTTGGCTGCTGTTTTACCCATGCCCCCCCCCCCCCCCCACATAACACCAGGTGACTGACCTTGTTTATTGAGACACACCTTGGACCTGTTGGCTGCTGTTTTACCCATGCCCCCCCCCCCCCCCCCCCACATAACACCAGGTGACTGACCTTGTTTATTGAGACACACCTTGGACCTGTTGGTTGCTGTTTTACCCATGCCCCCCCCCCCCCCCACATAACACCAGGTGACTGACCTTGTTTATTGAGACACACCTTGGACCTGTTGGTTGCTGTTTTACCCATGCCCCCCCACCCCAACATAAACACCAGGTGACTGACCTTGTTTATTGAGACACACCTTGGACCTGTTGGCTGCTGTTTTACCCATGCCCCCCCCTCCCAAACATAACACCAGGTGACTGACCTTGTTTATTGAGACACACCTTGGACCTGTTGGCTGCTGTTTTACCCATGCCCCCCCCCACATAACACCAGGTGACTGACCTTGTTTATTGAGGCACACCTTGGACCTGTTGGCTGCTGTTTTACCCATGCCCCCCCCCCCCCCCCCCCACATAACACCAGGTGACTGACCTTGTTTATTGAGACACACCTTGGACCTGTTGGCTGCTGTTTTACCCATGCCCCCCCCCCCCCCCCCCCCCACATAACACCAGGTGACTGACCTTGTTTATTGAGACACACCTTGGACCTGTTGGTTGCTGTTTTACCCATGCCCCCCCCCCCCCCCCCCCACATAAACACCAGGTGACTGACCTTGTTTATTGAGACACACCTTGGACCTGTTGGTTGCTGTTTTACCCATGCCCCCCCCCCCTCCCAAACATAACACCAGGTGACTGACCTTGTTTATTGAGACACACCTTGGACCTGTTGGTTGCTGTTTTACCCATGCCCCCCCCCCCCCCACATAACACCAGGTGACTGACCTTGTTTATTGAGACACACCTTGGACCTGTTGGTTGCTGTTTTACCCATGCCCCCCCCCCCCCACATAAACACCAGGTGACTGACCTTGTTTATTGAGACACACCTTGGACCTGTTGGCTGCTGTTTTACCCATGCCCCCCCCCCCCCCCACATAACACCAGGTGACTGACCTTGTTTATTGAGACACACCTTGGACCTGTTGGTTGCTGTTTTACCCATGCCCCCCCCCCCCCCCCCACATAAACACCAGGTGACTGACCTTGTTTATTGAGACACACCTTGGACCTGTTGGCTGCTGTTTTACCCATGCCCCCCCCCCCCCCCCACATAAACACCAGGTGACTGACCTTGTTTATTGAGACACACCTTGGACCTGTTGGTTGCTGTTTTACCCATGCCCCCCCCCCCCCACATAACACCAGGTGACTGACCTTGTTTATTGAGACACACCTTGGACCTGTTGGTTGCTGTTTTACCCATGCCCCCCCCCCCCCCCCAACATAAACACCAGGTGACTGACCTTGTTTATTGAGACACACCTTGGACCTGTTGGTTGCTGTTTTACCCATGCCCCCCCCCCCCCTCCCAAACATAACACCAGGTGACTGACCTTGTTTATTGAGACACACCTTGGACCTGTTGGTTGCTGTTTTACCCATGCCCCCCCCCCCCCCCCACATAAACACCAGGTGACTGACCTTGTTTATTGAGACACACCTTGGACCTGTTGGCTGCTGTTTTACCCATGCCCCCCCCCCCACATAACACCAGGTGACTGACCTTGTTTATTGAGACACACCTTGGACCTGTTGGCTGCTGTTTTACCCATGCCCCCCCCCCCCACATAACACCAGGTGACTGACCTTGTTTATTGAGACACACCTTGGACCTGTTGGCTGCTGTTTTACCCATGCCCCCCCCCCCCCCACATAACACCAGGTGACTGACCTTGTTTATTGAGACACACCTTGGACCTGTTGGCTGCTGTTTTACCCATGCCCCCCCCCCCACATAACACCAGGTGACTGACCTTGTTTATTGAGACACACCTTGGACCTGTTGGCTGCTGTTTTACCCATGCCCCCCCCCCCCCCCACATAACACCAGGTGACTGACCTTGTTTATTGAGACACACCTTGGACCTGTTGGCTGCTGTTTTACCCATGCCCCCCCCCCCCCCCACATAACACCAGGTGACTGACCTTGTTTATTGAGACACACCTTGGACCTGTTGGCTGCTGTTTTACCCATGCCCCCCCCCCCCCCCACATAACACCAGGTGACTGACCTTGTTTATTGAGACACACCTTGGACCTGTTGGCTGCTGTTTTACCCATGCCCCCCCCCTCCCAAACATAACACCAGGTGACTGACCTTGTTTATTGAGACACACCTTGGACCTGTTGGCTGCTGTTTTACCCATGCCCCCCCCCCCCCCACATAAACACCAGGTGACTGACCTTGTTTATTGAGACACACCTTGGACCTGTTGGCTGCTGTTTTACCCATGCCCCCCCCCCCCAACATAAACACCAGGTGACTGACCTTGTTTATTGAGACACACCTTGGACCTGTTGGCTGCTGTTTTACCCATGCCCCCCCCCCCCCCCCCAACATAAACACCAGGTGACTGACCTTGTTTATTGAGACACACCTTGGACCTGTTGGCTGCTGTTTTACCCATGCCCCCCCCCCCCCCCACATAAACACCAGGTGACTGACCTTGTTTATTGAGACACACCTTGGACCTGTTGGTTGCTGTTTTACCCATGCCCCCCCCCCCCCCCCACATAAACACCAGGTGACTGACCTTGTTTATTGAGACACACCTTGGACCTGTTGGCTGCTGTTTTACCCATGCCCCCCCCCCCCCCACATAACACCAGGTGACTGACCTTGTTTATTGAGACACACCTTGGACCTGTTGGTTGCTGTTTTACCCATGCCCCCCCCCCCCCCCCAAACATAACACCAGGTGACTGACCTTGTTTATTGAGACACACCTTGGACCTGTTGGTTGCTGTTTTACCCATGCCCCCCCCCCCCCCCCACATAAACACCAGGTGACTGACCTTGTTTATTGAGACACACCTTGGACCTGTTGGCTGCTGTTTTACCCATGCCCCCCCCCCCTCCCAAACATAACACCAGGTGACTGACCTTGTTTATTGAGACACACCTTGGACCTGTTGGCTGCTGTTTTACCCATGCCCCCCCCCCCCCCCAAACATAACACCAGGTGACTGACCTTGTTTATTGAGACACACCTTGGACCTGTTGGCTGCTGTTTTACCCATGCCCCCCCCCCCCCCCACATAACACCAGGTGACTGACCTTGTTTATTGAGACACACCTTGGACCTGTTGGCTGCTGTTTTACCCATGCCCCCCCCCCCCCCACATAACACCAGGTGACTGACCTTGTTTATTGAGACACACCTTGGACCTGTTGGCTGCTGTTTTACCCATGCCCCCCCCCCCCCCCCACATAAACACCAGGTGACTGACCTTGTTTATTGAGACACACCTTGGACCTGTTGGCTGCTGTTTTACCCATGCCCCCCCCCCCCCCCAACATAAACACCAGGTGACTGACCTTGTTTATTGAGACACACCTTGGACCTATTGGCTGCTGTTTTACCCTCCAGCTTCCCACTCTCCCATATCCTGACTGTCCCATCATTGGAGCAGCTGGCAAAGTACTTGTGATCATGGCTGACACTAAGTCTAGACACAAGAGAAATATGACCAGAATAAGGACACATATAAATGACCAGGATAAGGACACAGGCTATAAACATAAGGACACAGGCTATAAACATAAGGACACAGGCTATAAACATAAAGCACAATAAATGACCAGGATAAGGACACAGGCTTTAAACATAAAGCACACATAAATGACCACGATAAGGACACAGGCAATAAACATAAAGCACACAGAAATGATCAGGATAAGGACAGGTGATAAATATAAAAGATGTCACAATTTCACCCATAAAAATTACAGGCTACAGTAAAGGTTAAAGTTGATGAAAGGATTTATGCAGAATCCATACATTTAACAGATAAAACCTCGTACTTGACCATCATAAAAATTAAACTAAAAACTCAGTAAAGGGACATGTCTGTGAGATGACCATGTATCATAGTAGCCTTGATATGGAACTAGAAAGTGTAGGTCGCTATGCTGGCAAGACAGTTGCTACATATTACAAGTAAATAAGATGAAAAAGTCACATATCTCCCGGGGTGGGGGGGGGGGGGGGTTTGGAAAGAGGAGGGGGTTACGAAGTGTGACTATAATTTAAGTATTTTTTTAGAATATTTTTAAAAAGTTTGTTGATTTACATAATAGTTAGATTTGTGAATATTTTTGATGGATGGATAGGACTTTAGGGGAAGAGGGGTAGTTGTGTTGTTTCTTTATGACAATTTATGACATATGTGTTGGGTGTGAAAGAAATTAGCTATAGTAGTGTGACATTATTAAGTAATGACTCCATACGACAACTGACCTGTTGATAGCCCCCCTGTGTTCCTGCAAGTGGGCCACCAAAACCCCTTTAGGTTTCCAGGCATCAGGCGGGTGATGGATGTCCCAGACAATGCCGGAGGTGGCGTCGGTCAACAGGGTGTCCGCCTCGTACTGGTCACGCCGGTGATGGACCAGGTCACGCAGCTCCCACTTACACTTGGCGTACCTGGTTATAACTGTAACAACAGGTACAACAAAGATCATTTTTGTAACTGTAACAACAGGTACGACAAAGATCATTTTTTACGTACAACAGAGATCATTTTTTATAACTGTAACACCAGGTACATCAAAGATCATTTTTTGTAACTGTAACAACAGGTACAACAAAGATCATTTTTGTAACTGCAACATCAGGTACAACAAAGATCATTTTTGTAACTGCAACATCAGGTACAACAAAGATCATTTTTGTAACCTGTAACAACAGGTACGACAAAGATCATTTTTATAACTGTAACAACAGGTACGACAAAGATCAATTTTATAACTACTAAAAACCAGGTACATCAAAGATCATTTTTTATAACTGTAAGATAAGGTACATCAAAATCAAAGATAATTTTTTATAACTGTAAGAACAGGTATGACAAAGATCATTTTTATAACTGTAACAATATGTACAATAAAGATCATTTTTATAACTGTAGCACCAGGTACTTCAAATATCATTTTTAATAACTGCAACAACCTGTACAACAAAGATCATTTTTGTGGTCAAATAAAAATAAAAAAAATTAAGTATATTAAAAGCTCCTGTTTACATAAATTTTTTTTCTAACCATTAAAACAAGTTCAGGAAAGATGCAATGTTGCCATTGTTAAACAGCTCTAATAAAGATGATGTATAAAAAAGTCACCTTTTTTCTCTGGTTTAGACTGTGACATTGACAGGGCACGTTGAAAGCTCTCGGAGCTGAGCAGGACATTAGACAGTACATTGTCAACACTGGAGTACATTGGGCTGACTGGAAGGTACAAAATATTTGATTCAATATAGGCTGGACGTTAGACAGTACATTGTCAACACTGGAGTACATTGGGCTGACTGGAAGGTACAAAATATTTGATTCAATATAGGCTGGACGTTAGACAGTACATTGTCAACACTGGAGTACATTGGGCTGACTGGAAGGTACAAAATATTTGATTCAATATAGGATCATATTAGGCTGACTGGAAGGTACAAAATATTTGATTCAAAATGGGCTCATATAGGGCAGGAAAAGGTACAAAATATTTGATTCAAAATAGGCTCATATAGGGCAGGATGCACTTAACCTTGTTTAAGCTTGTTTCAGCTTGTTATTGCTGGCGTCATATGACCACGTGCAAGATAATGTTTTTGTCAGTACTGTGTCTAATTGGTGTTAACATTGTGTCTTTCACATTTCATCATTTCATTTAGCTTTAAGGGGTCGTCGTGGTCGAGTGGGTAAAGCTCATGGTTGCTAAACCAAAAAGTTTCGAGTTCGAGCGCTTGGGCAGATGAGGCTCGTTAGCTGGGGACAGCCACTCTTCTATGAGAGACAACTCCAAAATCAAACAACTGCTGCCTTGTAGTTTGTTCTTGGTTGGACAAAGGCTATGGAAGCAAATCCAAAAAGAAAAGCAGGCTGAAATCGGAGTCAATGGCCTCAATGGCGCATAACCAGTTGACATGCATCCTTAACTGTGTTGGAGGGGGATCTCTTCCAACACTAAAATTAAGAATGAAGAAGAAGAAAGAAGATCACTACTCGTTATACAAGTTTCCAATATTATTTACTGTTGAATAATTTTGTTTTAGGTGGATTTTTATTGGTAAAAATAAAACCACACAGGTAGAGACTGACCTGGGGTGGTGGCTGCTGTTGACTGTGGAGTTTTCAAGCTGGTCTCTGACTGGCGCCTGTCAGGGAGGGTGGGGGCCGAGGTCTTGGGTGAGGAGGACAAACTGCTGGCATCTGGCTCATCATTGCCAAACATCTTCTTCCACTCTGGGTTCTATGCATATTAGTAGTAGACAATAGAATTTACCTAAATATTCCAAGCACAAATGATAACTTTAGTAATAGACAATAGAATTTAACTAAATGTTCCAAGCACAAATGATAACTTTAGTAATAGACAATAGAATTTACCTAAATATTCCAAGCACAAATGATAACTTTAGTAATAGACAATAGAATTTACCTAAATATTCCAAGCACAAATGATAACTTTAGTAATAGACAATAGAATTTAACTAAATGTTCCAAGCACAAATGATAACTTTAGTAATAGACAATAGAATTTACCTAAATATTCCAAGCACAAATGATAACTTTAGTAATAGACAATAGAATTTAACTAAATGTTCCAAGCACAAATGATAACTTTAGTAATAGACAATAGAATTTAACTAAATGTTCCAAGCACAAATGATAACTTTAGTAATAGACAATAGAATTTAACTAAATGTTCCAAGCACAAATGATAACTTTATTGATAAAATACAGCTTTGAATAGTGCTTATACACAACTACTAACATAATACCATTTGATTAATTATAATAATTTTCCCCAAAACATATTGATTATTTATTAAGTTGTTATACAATGAAAGCATACATAAATGGAAACATAATGAATGAATGTTTATAAAATTTTGTTTAAATGTACCAACTACACACACCTACTAAAATAAAATGAATTATTTTAAAACAGGACTTACCATTGTTACAGAGTCTTGTTTCTTGGGCCTCTTAGCTTTTCTGTTGCGTAAAAATTTTCATGAAAAATTACAATAATCAATGTGGGACTAGAACTGGTTTCAAGAAGTAAACATGGAAAATGTTATAATCCTTAAGGCTTAGTGAAAACTGTGCTCTACTGCAATATCTTATCAAACTTGTTGAATGGAAATTTTATGTTTGGGTATATTTAATCCAGCTGTTGTTTCATTTGAGCATTATGTTTATTTTTTAGGATTTGCTAATCAAATACTTAATAATTAATAAAGCTAATCTAGATTAGACTCTACTTATATGATATATAATGTCAGCTTACATTAGGATGTAATTAGATGATAAATATAGCCAGCTTACCGGAGGATATAATTAAATAAGTAAAGTCAGCTTACATTATGATATAATTAAATGATAAGTAAAGTCAGCTTACATTATGATGTAATTAAATGATAAATAAATTCAGCTTACATTAGTATGTAATTAACAAGTATGTAATCAAGCCAGCTTACACGACTGCCAGGCTTTGGTCACTGCTCAGGTCCCTGTTCTTGTGTAGGTCTGCATGTCTGCGTGTCACGCTGCGACCAAAGGCTGAGATGTTGATACTGCCAGGGCTGGAGGCACTGGATGACTTCAAGACAGACTCAGCCGACCTGAGACACCAAACATTAAGACAGTCTTAGGCGACCTGAGACACCAAACATTAAGACAGTCTTAGCTGACCTGAGACACCAAACATTAAGACAGTCTTAGCTGACCTGAGACACCAAACATTAAGACAGTCTTAGCTGACCTGAGACACCAAACATCAAGACAGACTCAGCCGACCTGAGACACCAAACATTAAGACAGTCTTAGGCGACCTGAGACACCAAACATTAAGACAGTCTTAGCTGACCTGAGACACCAAACATTAAGACAGTCTTAGCTGACCTGAGACACCAAACATTAAGACAGTCTTAGCTGACCTGAGACACCAAACATTAAGACAGTCTTAGCTGACCTGAGACACCAAACATTAAGACAGTCTTAGCTGACCTGAGACACCAAACATTAAGACAGTCTTAGCTGACCTGAGACACCAAACATTAAGACAGTCTTAGCTGACCTGAGACACCAAACAGACTGGTTGTATAAAAACAGACTGGTTGCATTAAGACAGACTGGTTGCATTAAGACAGACTGGTTGCATTAAGACAGACTGGTTGCATTAAGACAGACTGGTTGCATTAAGACAGACTGGTTGCATTAAGACAGACTGGTTGCATTAAGACAGACTGGTTGCATTAAGACAGACTGGTTGCATTAAGACAGACTGACCCTAACACCAAACCGACTTTTCCACAGAAATATGTAACTCAATTCAGTTATGAAAAGAACTGGCTAAAAACGTGTAATAGTTAAACTAGTCAAAAATTAATGTGTGTTGTAATCTGATCATCCAATATTATCATCTGTTAGTTGGTTAAAAATGTTCATAGATGATCAATTTGTAGACAGAAATGTAGAGTCCCTTATCCAATTGAAAACAATTATTTAAGAAATAATTTTAGTTTGCCAAAGTGATTATTTTTTAAAATATGAATTTGATACTTTTTTTATAAGAAAATGGAGCAATAAAAATGTTAACTTGATTAAGACATACTTAAAACAAATATGTACTTTTATTATTTTTAAGAGCAAAATCAATAGTGATTAGTGTATTGTTATGATATATTTAGAAAAACTGCAAACTTAAAAATATTTGAATAGTTTAAAATTGAATTTTAATTTATGTTAGCTACTTCCCTTTAGAAATGCAATATTATAAAGGGACTTTAACTGCAATTTGTATCTTGGAATAAGTTAAAAGCAATTAATAATTCAATATCAATAGAACAATAATATTTTTTTAGGTATTAGTATACATAAATATTAAGACAATGTATAGTTCTTTGTATTATCTTTACTTTTCATAGAAAAATAGAATTATTGTTTGACTTCGGCATAAATAGAAAACTATAATTTTATTAAATTCTTGATGTGTAGACAGCCAAAAAATAATTCTTGGAGTCAGTTCAACAGAAAGGGTTGGTAATCTAATATAGGCTACTTATGAATAACTATATTCTTTTTTTGGAAGTGATCAAAAAGTTAAACTGTAATCTGGAAATGTTGTTATATTTTGTCATTTGTTATATTTAATCGCTTATATTTGTTCCCCTTTTGGTTATTCTTTCGATTTGTACATATCAATTTTACTCCAACATATAATTTGCCATTATGTAAAGTATTATCAACCTACAAGTGTAAAATATGTTGTAATTTGTTTTATGGTAAATAAAAGTTTAAAAAAAAAAAAAAATATTCTGTTTATAGTGATGCAACTGACTATGACATCAAACATTATATACCAGAGGGGCATTGCATCATACACACAAGCAGTGCTTCTTCCAGATTTTTGGGGGGGGGGGGGGGGGGGAACCAAACACAAAGGCATCATAGAAAATGGGCATAGGTTGTAAACAAATTTGTCAGACTTTTTGTTGGCATCCAACTATTGCCAACTGTCTAAGTTCCTTCCAGTGTTTCTTTCGGACATTTTTTTATCTGGGGGAGAAGGGGGGGGGGGGGGGCTAAATTTTTAAATTTTTTAGACTTAACTTGAGTTACAACTATATGCTAAATATGATAGCATTAGGCTTAGAAATAAGCATTTTGGCTCATTGTGTTTTCATCACCTGCCCATGCCCGTAAAGAATACCAACAGTGTTTTCCACCCACATCTTACAGATAGGGGTGCTTAAGTCTCACATTAAGGCAATTTCTGTTCTGGTTACACACCCTATGGCAAATAATTTGATGAGGGCAGACATTTAAAAACATAATTGATAACACCTTGTAATATGCAAGTTAATTCTTCTTTATAATATGTGTCATTTTTGGTCTTAAAGAGTTCATTACCATACCATTAGCAACTTACCCAGATTTATTTTTGTGCAATCGTAACATGAAGTCCTTCATAGCCTATAGAAAAAGATTTTGGTAAATTGTTATTGATAGATTGGGAAGACAAAATCTTGCATCAATAACTGATCAGTGTAAGCTAGAAACAACCTGACCTAGAGTTATATCAAGTTAGAGAAGTAAACTGGCTATGTTTTTTTTTAAACCAAAGAAGTTTTACGTAATAGCAATTCAAATAGTTGCTTAATCTATTATCATTTACACACATAAAAAAAAAACTAGATAATATACTGAACTAAGAAATTTCTATAAAAAAAATTCTAATTGTATACTAAATATTGCATGCTTAATTTCCATAACTTACCAGAAGTTTTTTCTCAAACTCATCTGTAAGTCCAAGAGAATTCAACTTACGAAACACCTGTCAGAACAGAAGTATAAATGTCAAGTGAAACTGTTTTATAAGCATTTAGTAAATAAATATATGACAGATTCGAAAACATCAACTTATAGTAAAACTGTTTTATAAACTCTCAAGCAATTGACTAAATTAATTTCTGACAGACACAAGAATCCAATTATAAAAAAAAAATGTTTATTGAATCAATTACAAAATATCTGTTTTGAAATTTTTTTGATCCCACAATTAAAAATGAATAAAGCTGATAATTGCTTCTAAGTTGCAAATATTTCTTAAAAATAAAAATACTAATGTGTAACTACAGAGTTATCTGACAAAAATACCTTACTAAAGTTAACTCACTTGTGCTACACTCTCTTCAGCCTCGTGAATGTTTTTCCTAGGCTGTCTAGAGATGCTCCTGATGTACTGATGTTTGGCCATGACTTCAAACACAGCATCAAGCTGGGGGGATCTGAGCAGGTAGTCAAAGACTTCACGAGGAATGGGGTCAGCTAGAGCATCCAAAACTACAGCCTGGTGAAACAAAAATTTTTATAACTCATCACACTGGAGAGTTGAACATTAACCAATAGTACAGCCAGTTTAAATAAAGTTCTTTTATAACTCATCACACAGAAGAGTTAAACATTAGCCAGACAGTCCAATACTACAGCCTCATTAAACTAAGTTCTTTTATAACTCATCACACTGAAGAGTTGAACATTAGCCAGACAAGCCAATACTACAGCCAGTTTAAACTAAGTGCTTTTTTAAACTCATCACACTGAAGAGTTAAACATTAGCCAATTAGTCCAATACTAAACCCCATTTAAACAAAGTTCTTTTATAACTCATCACACTAAAGAGTTGGACATTAGCCAGGCAGAAGTTGAATAAAAGCTCCAGGGCAAATGACACAGAGGTCAACCCAAGAAGACGTGGTAACATAGCCTGCTGGGGGAGGCAGGATAGGAGGGAAGTGGGAACAGCTGAAAAGAGTGGCAGGAGACCATGGGGAGTGGACAGCTTTGACAGAGGACCTATGCTCTGTGAGGAATACCAGGAAAAATATGATGACACAGTTACAGCTGGACTTTAGGCCATGTGTTTCAGTAAAGGGAGGAGATTTCAAAATGTTACAAAACAAACAAGTTAATAAAAAGTCTAGTGACAATTTAAGCGCAATTTCCTTATGTTATCCATAACAATTTTTTATTTTTTGTGACCGAACGAAAGGATATTTTTTTTGCGCTAAAAAAAAAGACAACTATATTAACCTATATCAACGGAAATAGTTTTACTTTAACGAGTAGGCCTACACGATGCTCAGTTTAAAAAAGTAGTAAATATCATCCTAGGCCTACACGATGCTCAGTTTAAATGTTCTTAATTAATTTTTTGTGACCGAACGAAAGGATATTTTTGAAAACTTTCTTCGGCAATATTGTTCTAAATTATGGCAGGAATCGATTGGTAAATGTTTCAAGTTGCTAAGTGGTCTTGTTGCCGAGATATGGGCCAAAAACTGCATTTTTTCGAGGTTTTTTGGCTTTTCCGGGAAATCCAGGAAGGAATTCCGGGAATTTTTTTGGCCCACAATCATCCTCGGAACTTGCTTAACATATTTGCTTTTGGAACTAGTCCTCGATATTGCTTCGTTGAGGAGGAGATACGACTTAAAGCTGCGGACACACATCTATCCATCCATCCATCACCAGAAATGACGAGTTAATAATCGCAATTGTCCAGTATGGAAATTGCGCTAAAAATTATTGGTGCACAGTTTCAGAACAAATGGAGATAATGATATTATAAAAAATGGCTTTTTAGGAAGGATTATTAATTAACAACATTGCGGACATATGATGGTAATAACAAACAGGAACTAATTCCATCTGTGATAGAGATGGGACAACTGGAGATTATAAAAGAAAAACTGAATTCTCATGAAAGATTTCTAACAATATGATGGTAAAAACAATCATCCACTTAAGTCCATCTTAGATCTAGATTGGAATGTGATGAAGAATAAATTAGAATAATTAGAATAAATTATTAGAATAAATTAGACAAAGAAGACTCACAGGTTTCCTAAGCTGCATGACATTCCTGACAAGGAAAGGCCTGATATGCGGCAGGAGCTTACAGTGTAGGTCGGGTATATCATATGCTTGAGCCACAGCTGTGATGAACCCTACCGCAGCTTGCCTGACCCAGGGGCCCTGTGGATGTACATTTATTTATAAGCTTTACTTAGGTCACTATGTCTGCCTTGTCCTGGTCTGTCTGTACGTAGGTGGATTTGTGGTCAAATCTTTTAACTCAATTTTGACCAACTTTTTATGAAGCGAGTTTCCAGATAAATAAGTTTTTAATGACACTGCAAGAATATCTCATTTTCGATCTAGTTAGATGTCAAATTTGTCAGTAAAAATTAAATTAAAGATTGCTATATTCTATAACAAGAGGAGGTTAGTAGATAACAGGATTTAGTACCAGCAATTATTTATTAGCCAACTGACTAAGGTTTTCACATTTGTGAACTGACCATAATTAAATGTCTTTTAGAGTAAAGATCACAAGCTAGGGTTCAAAACAATTATTTTGAGCTAAATAGAGTTTTGACTTCATTAATAATAAATAATAAAAAAAATGAACTACTGTTTTTAAAATGTCAAATATCAACCTATTAATTTACTTTAAAAAAAAAATTTAAACTACTAAAACACAGAAAATAAAAAACAATAAAAAATAAATATCAATAAGCTTTTGAATGCCCTCTAATAAGAAAATATAGCAATTTTTACTAAGGTTTCCAAAATTGTTTTACTTAGTTTCTACTACAGAAGTTAATCTTGTGGGTGAAAAATTAAAATTTCTCACAAACTTACTGGATGTGCCAAAAGGGCAGCTGCATCACAAACCAGTGTTTGCATCATGGTTTTGTTAAGTAATCTGTGATTGGTTAGCTGTTTCAAGGCATGGAGGTCTTCTGTAATGACAAACTCTTCCACATCACTCAAGCCCTAAGGAAAAAAACAGTTAAATGGTAACTGGAGGGTAGAGAAATAACTAGGAGGTACAAAATTAAATAAAAAGTACATTTTAAGCACACACACACAAATTCAGATATAAAAAAAAACAACAGAAATGGCAAGTACAATATAATAACAAAAATTTCAAATTAAAAAAAAGAAAAAAAAAAACCAGCAAGGGAGATAAGTCACCTGTTGCAACAAGGGCAATAACACTTCTGAACACTGCCAACCAACATACATTGTCACATCCACCACTGTCTTGAAGAAGCAAGCACGAAGACGCCAGTCATCCTGCCAAATAATTTATTTAATGCAATTATTTATATCAGCAAATAATTCAACAAGACAATGAATATGATAGAGTTAATTAATCAGCTAAACTAAACAAAATCTTTTCTAACGAGTCAATTGTTTTTAAACGTTGGATTAGTTTAAAGGCTTAATCGGGTAGGCCTATGTGCTGCAAAAAAATTTCTTGATCTTCCTCATGATGGGTTTCTTGCACTTTTGGATACTTTGTTCATTTTTGTATTAAGAAAATAATAACTTTAAAGAGGAAAAAAATTTTTTAGGTGTTTAAATTACCATTTTTTAAAAAAAATAATCAATTTTTCCCAATCTACCACCCTCTCTATGAAACGTTTTATATCCGTCATCATATTGTATTTGGCATCATTGGAAAGCTGGATTTCTCATGTATTTGATAATCTTTCCATCATCTCGGAAACACCCAAAGCTTACAATAGGCTTTGCAGTTTACACGGATATGGTATTTTCGTGGCCTACTTTTCGTTAATTTTGGCTGTTTTTCTCAGGTCAAAAAGTTTTCGTGACAAAAGTTTTAATATATACTGAAGTATAAGCAGTTTAAATTTGATTGCTATAGGTGCATAAATAAAAAAGCCTTCGTATTTTTAAAAGTACCAAAAAATTCAAAATGGCGGAGTTTGTTTTGGGTTTCCATGACAACCAAAATTGTTTTCAACCCTTTTTTTGCTGTTTAATACTTACTTTTATATGCCAAACATGATTAAAGTATTCAAAAGGCTTTAGATATTAAATTGTAAGAAATAGGAAAAAAATGTGCATATCCCCTTAATAGTATCAAATTTTTGGAAAATACTTTTGGCAAAAGGATTAATACTGTTAAAAAAAAAAGATTATGTGCATATTTGCAGATGGTAGCAAAAATCAACTTTAAAATTTTCTTACCTTAATATTCAAAAAGGTGACAATATGTGATAGCAAAATGTCGTTAGCTGAAATAAAGTTTTGGAGTTAAGATTTAGTAAATTGTGAAAATTTTATTGTAAATAGAAATAAAATGCAAGCAAAAATACCGCTATTGAAGTAATTCTATTTCTCAACAGTGATAATAAAAAAAAAATAAAGAAAAAAGTACTAGTAATTAAAAACAGCAAAACTTTCAAACATCTTATTTAAGAGTACAATTTGGCCTTAAAAAACATCTTTCGTCAATTTAGTTTAAAATTAATTGATAGGTTATTTTAGGAATGTAATAATAACAATAATGAATGTAATAAAATTCTACTATAAATTGAAATAAATTTAAAATTACCTTTCTGCCGTCCAAAGAAGAGACACAACTTGTCCATGCCATTTGCCATCAAAGTCATCTTGACCGCATGATTAGGGTCACTTAAGAGGTGGAAAATCTTTTGATGAATTAAATCTTTTAACTGCTGGAGTTCCATATCATAATTAGACTCAACCTGTAAACACATTTATTTTTAAGTACCATTATGTAGTGAAAAACATAAACAAAAATCAATAGAAAAAGTAATTGAAATATAAATTCAATGATTAGATGTAAAGAAGTTAAATTAGAAAAAAGAAACAATGCAAAACATTGATAGTTACTAAACACCAGCAAATTATTTTTAAACAATAAAGTAAGATTTAATTTATTAATTAGTGATACTTGCTTCTTGTATTTCTGGTTTCAGCTCCTCAGCACTCTTCTGTAGAGAAGTTAAAATTAAACTTTCAATCAAAATACCAACACCCTTTTTACATTATAAAACAAAACAATACTATGGAAATTAGACATCTTAGATGTTTAAAAAAAATGAAAATAGCCCTTACATAGAGTTGCACATAGAATCAAGTAACATATGAGAGAAACACATGATTGTATACAAGCAAACTTTTTGTGATTTTTTTAACAGGTTTCTCATGTACCTTGACATTAATAACAGTTTCTGAGATGGACGCCTTGTCCCTCTGCTGGTCTTTGAGCTGGACAATGACCTCTCGTATCTCTTGAGCCTGAGCCATGTCTAGATATCTGAGTTGGAATGTTGACATACTTAAAAACAAACCTTGCATAACAGGAGCTTACTTTAATGGTTAAAAGGCATCTATAAAACAAATTAATTTCTTTGAAATAATATAAGATACAATTGTAGCACAAGAAAAAAATAAAATCAGAAAAAAAAATGGGGTGTTGGGCCGACAGCATGTTGTAACAACTTGCAACAACTCACAAGTTACAAAAAAAAGTCAGTAGGAGCTACTTACTTAACAGCAATGTCAGCAAGCTCGGCAATGTTTTCAGCAAATGTCAGTTTGACTTGCAACACATCATCACTCAGGAGGGGTGACTAAAAAAATCAGGAAAAATAAACCGGGAGTGATCTCCCCTAAACTTTCTCGAATATTCTTATATAAAATAACAGGGGATGGGAACTCGGGCTATAGACATGATTTTTAATCCATTTTAAATACTTAAAGTTTTAAAAATAGAATAAAATCTCGTAGACAAATTAATTGCACACCAAGTGAACGCGAAATAAAAAAGCGCATAATAGTGCGCAATATTATTATTACTTTTAAAATTTACATTAGTTTTTTGAGAAATCGGAAGTAGCGTAAAGTACTACTTCCAGTCAACGGAAATGACTCAAAATTTAATAGAAGGTAGAGAATTAGATCTTTTACTTACGTATGAAATTTCATTTATCTATCTGAAATAGTACTCAAGTTATAGGCTTTTTAAAAATTCAAAGTAGGAAAAGTACCACTTCCGGTTATCGGAAATCGCTCAAAAGTTGATACGGATCTACGATTTTGATTAAATACTTATATATGAAATTTCATCAACCTAGCTGTAACGGTACTCAAGTTATCGTGTTTACACACGGACACACACACACACACACACACACACAGACACACAGACATACGGACAAGATTGCAAAATTATGTTTTTCCGTATCAGTGAGATGCAAAACGTCGAGATTTGCAAAAATCTCGATTTTTTTTTTTTGCACGATTACAAGACTTTCTCTACACTTCGTATATACGAGAAAGTAAAAAACATCACCCATTGATAGATTAGGAAGACAAAACCTTGCAGCAATAAGTGATCAGTGTAAGCTAGAAACAACCTGACCTAGAATCACTCAAGAGGGGTGACTAAAGAAATCAGGAACAAATCATCACTTGGATGGAGTGACTACAGAAATCAGGGAAATAATCACTCAAGAGGGGTGACTAAAGAAATCAGGAAAGAATAAAAGAAATTATCACTGAAGGGTAAATTTAGAAACAAGAAATGAAAAATCACAACAGGAAGGTTGACTTTAAAAAAAAATCCTTAAAAAAATTAATGAAGAAGACAACTAACTTCAATCACTTTTATGTAGAATGACTAAAAAAATAATAACTACATGGAACATCAGGATGAATTAACTAAACAGAATGAATACGTAAAAACTTACAAGAGCTGGAATGATATAATCTTGAAAGACGTTGGCATCACTAAAAAACAAAAAAACATTTTTAATATTACACGTTATTAGGCAAATACTTTTAGTTCACAAAAAATATGATGAACAGTTCTGTGATGTTTTAAGTAGATAAAATATGTGAAACGATTCAAATAAATGAAGCATATAAAAGTGCAAACTACCATAAAATTGCAAATGAAACACTACAAAACAGCTCTTTGTTAACTTAATGACACAATTTAGTTGTATTATTACCAAGAAAAAACATCCAACAAAAATACATTTTAGACAGACACACTGACACTTACTTTCGTGGAACACTTTTTATGTTTTTCAAACAAGCAGTCACAGCTCGTATGGTCTCAGCCCTAACCTCAGGCAAAGGATCTTGGGTAAAATACAGCTAAGATAGTGGTAATCATTTCCTTATTAAAAGTGCATAGATAGCAGTCTTCTTCAATTAATATTGAACTACCTTAAACATGTTCTAATTAAGAACAAGGGACTAGTATCTAACAGATTTAGTTTTGAATAATCATATATCTAAACATGAAAGTTAAGACCCATAAAACAAGAATGCAACTAATATTTATTAAACACCAGTAGGCCTACATGATGAAAGAAACTACATTGATAAAAGTTATGAAAATAGACAGCTGTAGGTATTTCCCCATTTGTCTTCTTATGTCAACAAGCAAAGTTTTAACAAGCAGGATTCAACAATAAATTGTGGGTAGCAAATAGTTACCATGTGGGGTAAAATCCTGTCCAGAATAATATCTGACGTGACGTGCTGAGACAGTTGCAGTAAAAGTTTCAAGGCTAGCAGTCGGAAGCTGCTGAACTGAAAGTTTTAAAACATCACAGTATAAAAGTTTTAAAACATCACAGTATAAAAGTTTTAAAACATCACAGTATAAAAGTTTTAAAACATCACAAAAGGTCTATTAAAACCTGCTGAACTAGCAAATTATGCAGCCTTAAAGGCAAACACATCTCAGTATCCTTTAGTCAAGAAATAAAATTTAAAAATAAACTAGACTTCACAAAATTTAACAATAAAACTAGTAAATACATAAACAAAATGGAGTCCAATAGTAAATAATTGTATCTTAAAGCCATAGCAGCAAATGCATAACATGTGCCCATCAACCTATTGAAAGATGTTCTTTTTAAATAACTAAACCGGTGAACTCACATGCAGATCCCTGGCAACTGATGTGACTAGAGAGATGACAAGGACTAATTTTGTGTTTTTCTCAACTTTTTCATCAATATCCATGCTGGCTAGTATGTGGTCCATGTCTCGATTTAATCTGTATGTACAGAGGGGTAGAGTGACACATAGAGCAGACAAAATCAACATAAAGGTACATATACTATGTGTTACAGTTTACACGTTTTATACTTTCAAGAGAATCATTCAAATCTGGGACCAAAGATTAAGATAAGCAAGATATTTTTATATTACAAGCACTACAACAAGACCCAAAATTTTAAGACAATAATGCCAGCAATTGCCTAACTCCTAACAAAAGCACAAGCTAACACTGACTTTAACAGCCAAATCAAGAGAGAAATAAATGTCAGTACAGTTTTGTATTACAATTAAATAACAACCCTAATATGGAAGCAAATACTAAAATAACAGAATCAATACTAAATAAAACTGTCACATGTACTACAACATGAGAATGTAATCAAAGCTATTCATTTAAACAGGCCAGATACAAAAGGTCAAGGACTTACATTAATATCCTGTCATCTGAGGGCATGATGGGAACTGTGGCAAACTGCTGGGAATAGGTCTTAAAAAATGTGTAGAAAAACTCTGGGAATGCTTTGCCTCTTTGTTTGATCAGATATTCTTCTGCAGAGAGTCGCATCTCTGGCTTTCTGTTGGTCATGTGTTCCACCAGTTCCTGGGGTAGAGAAGACACTTTATTTGACATCTGGGATGTCTTGAGAGACTGTACTGGATGGGGTGAGCTGGGTCAGAGAGGGAGGGGTGAGCTGGGTCAGAGAGAGGGGTGAGCTGGGTCAGAGAGGGAGGGGTGAGCTGGGTCAGAGAGGGAGGGGTGAGATGGGTCAGAGAGAGGGGTGAGCTGGGTCAGAGAGGGAGGGGTGAGCTGGGTCGGAGAGAGGGGTGAGCTGGGTCAGAGAGGGAGGGGTGAGCTGGGTCAGAGAGGGAGGGGTGAGCTGGGATTGAGAGGGAGGAGAGAGGGCCTGAGTTAATATGGGAGGAAAGAGGGCCTGAGTAAAGATGGGAGGAGAGAGGGCCTGAGTAAAGGTGGGAGGAGAGAGAGCCTGAGTAAAGGTGGGAGGAGAGAGGGTCTGAGTAAAGGTGGGAGGAGAGAGGGTCTGAGTAAAGGTGGGAGGAGAGAGGGTCTGAGTAAAGGTGGGAGGAGAGAGGGTCTGAGTAAAGGTGGGAGGAGAGAGGGTCTGAGTAAAGATGGGAGGAGAGAGGGTCTGAGTAAAGATGGGAGAGGGCCTGAGTAAAGATGGGAGGAGAGAGGGCTTGAGTAGAGATGGGAGGAGAGAGGGCCTAAGTAAAGATGGGAGGAGAGAGGGCCTGAGTAAAGGTGGGATGAGAGAGGGTCTGAGTAAAGGTGGGAGGAGAGAGGGTCTGAGTAAAGGTGGGAGGAGAGAGGGTCTGAGTAAAGGTGGGAGGAGAGAGGGTCTGAGTAAAGGTGGGAGGAGAGAGGGTCTGAGTAAAGGTGGGAGGAGAGATGGCCTGAGTAAAGATGGGAGGAGAGATCTAGGCATAGAAAGATAGGAAGGCTGGCAATGGGAGGAAAGTAATGGGAGATGAGGGCAACCAATCTGAGAAAGTGTTGAGTGGTAATAAGGGGAGGAGAGTTTAATGAATGGAAGAAGAAATCTAGCAATGGGAGGAAAAGACAACTAAGTATCTATGGGAGGAAAGGTGAATCTAATGGTAATAATAGGGTTGTTAGAAATGGAAGCAGTAATGATGAGTAATAATGGAAGGTTGAGGTAAGCAAAGATAACTGAATGAATAGAGCTGAATATGAAATAAGTGACAGAACAATTTTTCCATTGAAACTTCATTTTCTGAGCAGTCACAATAAGTTTCATCACATGTTAGCTTAGATACTGTGAATGTGTGTTAACAACAGAATCCAAGGCTAACCTTAATGCTGTTGTCTGGAATGGTGTCAATCAGCTTCCAGGGGCTGTAGTTCTTGCAGCTGTAGTTGAGGAGCTGTGAGAGATCAAAAGGTGGAATACCATCACAGAACAGCTCTGTGATCACACACCTGGAATAACAGTACAGTGCATCTTAGGACAGGTAACACATTGTTTTAACGCTACTCAGAAACAGTAAAGGAGACTATTCAAAACCATTAAACAGGCTTGTAAAATATTTTTTAAAAAAATAAATTCAAGGGTGTGACGAGTTATTATTTAATAAAGATTATGATATTTTCTGGCAAATAATGCAATTTCGCTTCCATTCAATAATGCTCAAACAAGCCTTTTAGGTACTACTTTTTAATTCAAATACATCATTACTTATTATTTACTATTTTATTACCTAGATTTTATGTGTAAGAGTTCAATTTTTCATCTTCCCCCTCCAAGTTTTAGGGCATGTTAAAATACTAAGGTAACCAATTTCCTACATAATAACAATACTTCCAAAATTAAAGTGATGTTAACAGGCAGGAAAAGTAAACAAAAAAAAATCCCCAGAAAAGATTAGACTTAAGGTAAACAAAATTTTAAAATCAACTCGACTGTAGTCCCCTCACCCAGCAGAGAATATATCCATGGCTGGAGTCAGTTCTTTGTAGACCTGTGAGTCATCAAGACCAGTGTCCAAGCTCCCGTCAGAGGTTGGCTTCCCTTTAAACCTCTCGGGGGCAATGTAGCACACCCTGCGACGTGAGGTGTCGAAGAAATATGCAAAGTCCGCAGGGTTATCCTAATCAAAGACAGAAAGATTTAATGAACAAGAATAAACTATTATTGTATAAACCATTAAATCAAACACCATGTCATAAATATTAAGTATTTATTAAATTATTGAATGTTTGAACAGTACTCAGCAGTGAAAAATAATTAAACATCTCTACTTGAGCCATCTGAAGAAAAAAGATAAAAACATAGCACTCACATAAGGCAGTGTAGTGGGTTTAAAGCTGGCAAAGTCAGTCAGTAGCAGCCAGTTCCAGCCTGTGATGAGGATGTTCTCTGCCTTGATGTCGCCATGGCAAACCTGTGTATACAGAATGTACATCTTCAAATAGAAGTTAAAAATAAAATGTACGTTGGTTTATAGTAGTTACAACTTTTGTTTATCATTCATCTCAAACTCACCAATATTGCATGAGCACCTGTTCTTTTCAGAACATACCACACACTATTCATACACCAAGCAAGGTCACAGAAACAGGCGAGCTCTATTTCACCTGCTCTGCTGACTGTGATATCAGAAACTTTATTTCTTTACCTGCACTTTGTGGCACTGGTTGAGGGCACACAGCAGTTGAAATGCTATCCATTTCTTTTCAATCAGGGTCAGAAATGGACGTGTGCTGAGACGGTCATAGAGGCTGTACTTGATGTACTGTCTGATCAAGTACGCAGCTCTGTCGAGTTTCTGTCATAACAATTTGCATAAAATAAACAAATGATATCAATACTTTACAGCTTGATTTAATCTTTGCTGTAACAAGTTTCTCACATAAAAAGAACTGATTGTAATACTCATTAACAAAAACATGACTAAATACTATAAAAATTCTAAATGTAGATAAACTTTATTTAAAATAATTATAATGCAGTGAGTTAGTAACACCACAATAAATATAATATTAATGCAAATGTTTTATATTTTTTATCAAAAGATAATGTAGATATGTGTTTGTTAAAAATAAAATCTTAACTACAGTGCTAACTCTAGGTCCACCCAGCCCTCAAACATACCCAACCTTCCCAAGTTAGGGTGATTAAGGTGAAAGTGCTCTATACTGACCACACCAGAAACAGTAATTTGTGATATAAAACAGTGTAAAAACAATGAATGGCAGAGAAAGGCTCAGGTGGCCTAAGAACTTTCACCTGAATAAAGTTAATTACATTTTAAAATGTGTGTGCAAGATAAACTACCTACCACATGTTTTTGGAATGGCAGACAATTTGGGGCATTTTTCAAACTTTTGTAAATATCTGAAAAGGCACATTAAAATATAACACATATATACAAACAAGTCAATGCATGTTTGGTTAGTTGAATCAATAATCTACATAATCATCACTCTTATTATAGTTAACACATTGCTGCGATTTACTGCACCATTAATTTGTATGAAAACTGTCAATAAAAATACACTAATAAATAAACCTTAAACAAGGGCTGTGTTAAACAGTGTGGTTTTTAAATATGCTGGACAAAAAAGCATAAAATATAAAATAACAAAAGAGAATCAAGTCATGCATATCACAAACAGATAAAATAAATATTCAGATTTATGTGTTATTTTACCATCAAGTCGATCCTGGTACTCCTTTAATGGTAGTGGTATAGACGAGGCTTGGATGACAAATATACGAACAACAACCAACCCCTCCTTGTAACGGGCACGTGCTACTTTAAAAAAACGTGTACTACCAAGACTGAAATTGAAAAAAATGTTTACTATTTACTTCTCATCAGAGTATAGTATATTAAGTTATAGTTAGAATATTCTAACCCAACTTTGTGTTTAAACATCAGTTATTTAAATTTTGAATTTTCATTATGTGGTCAGTAATTTTCTTAATTTTTTGTTATATTAATCGCCTCAATGCAGCTCTCATACAGGAAAGTACAGTACCTTGATAGAAAGTCATAATCAGGCAAATCTGCCAAATAATGTTCTACTGGATAAATAACAACAGGCGCCTCCCCTGTTAGTTGATTCCCCATTTATTTCAGTACTGCATATGTTGTTGTTGACATAACATTTGAAAATAGTTCTAGAGGAAAGGCTACATTCTAATCTGTAGAAAATAAAAATTGTTTTACATATTAAGTTTAAAATTTACAGTGGCTCAAATAGTGGGTGTCATAGGGCTTGTAAGTCTGGGTCTATTTTCTAAATCTCATTTGCCAGGGAGAAATATACATTTTTCAACTAAATAAACTGTTTTAAACAAGATTCTCACTGACAAAAAAATAATAGTGCCTATTTGTTTTTAGGCCTAATATTTTAAAATACCAAGCGTACCAAAAATGCAACAAGTATAAAAAAATCTGACTTAATCAAATTAAGCACCAGTGGGCCTAGGCTATTGGATTAATATTGTAAGAACATTTAGGACAATTTATTATGGTTTTGAATAATAATCAACCTTTAAAAAAAAAACACAATTTAACATAGGCTATATCTTTTTTAAGCTAGCCTACATCTTGTAGTCCATCACTATCATTGTTTAGGATTTTAAATAACAAGAGCGGAAATAACTTTTCTCATTAAATATTTATTTACCTATTTAAAATATAATAAAAACATTCACATTAGGCATTTGGTTTAAAAAATACTAGCTGGCAAGTACAAGAAGTTGGTGACCTACTTACAAGCCCTGTTTGCTTAGTCATAGATTATTATTATATATAACTATTGGGTAGAGAGACTACAGAAGCCTAGCCAGATCTATAACCAGCAGACTATTTAATTTAATAATTTTAAAACCAGACCATGTCACTATAGTATTACTATACAATGATATTCATATAATCTTTTGGTTATAGATTTGGATACTGTGAATAAAAGGGTAATCTACCATTTTAGATAGGGCCTATATTAATATAAAATCGACCAAAGTTAGTTATTTTAAAGGAAGGTGACTCATTAATATGGCTTCACTGCAAGTATATGGCTATTCCGGGAACAGGGCATTTCCCCCCTGTCAATTACCCCCCCCGGATATTTCCCCCCCGACATTACCCCCCAGAGTAATTACCCCCCTGTCAATTACCCCCCGCCCAGTAGGACATTACCACCCCCCCCCCCCCGGGACAGGGTTAGGGTTAGGTTTAGGGCTAGGGCTGGGGCTAGGGTTAGGGTTAAGATTAGGGTTAGGGTTAGGGTTAAGATTAGGGTTAGGGCTAGGGTTAAAGTTAGAGCTAGTGTTAGGGTTAGGGTTGTGTCTAGCTTTGATTTTGGCTTTGTGTGAAGTTTTAGGCTAAGGTGGATGCTTAGGTTTTGGTCTTTTTCTTAAGGTTTGGATTAAAGTAGTATATAAGGTATACAATTCTAGTTAGAGTTAGGATTTTAACTTGAGAGGGGGGGGGGGGGGGTAATTCCCCGGGGGGGGTAATTGAGAGGGGGGTAATTTTGAGAGCAAGATTTGGCATATCTATATATATAATTCTCTACGTGGGGACGATGCAAGACACCACCAAGTAAGGGCTTAGCCGTTACTACCCCGCTCTCTAGGCATATCGCTACCAACCGCCCACACTTCACCAGTCTGGTGAGCTGTGGTTAACACTATATGTTTACAATCATAGAGCCGGGTTGAATTAGTGACGGCTATTAGGGGCAGATAATTTAGTATTTAAATGATTGGAAATGAAGGGGAGGTAAGAAATTCTGCTTGATCTTTTCATTGTTGTCAGTAAACTGTCACAAATTATGAGATACTGATAAACAGATAATAAAACTAGATTGCGGCAGCTCGTACTATATAAACAGCATCCATCTCTAAATTAGAGTGGTTTTCCCTGGAAATCCTAGCAATTTAGAATTTAGGGCAGGCCCTACCAAATAATAACTAATAAGTAAGATAGCTACAAAGTTGTTGCATCTGATAAAAATAATTGCTAATCTTAATTTACCACAGAAATATGTAAATACAAAGAAATATGTAAATACAATTGTTTAAAACAGGCACATCTACAATAGGCTAGCTAAATCCTACATTACATGAAACATTTAAAACAAAGGCCTAAAATTCTAAAATCAAAATAAATTACGAAGTGACTATACGTTACCAAGCGATCAGAGCATTTTTTAAATGAGTAGGACACATTCTAAAAATAGGTGCTATATTTAACTACGCTACCTAGGCCTATATTATGTTTGGAATTATGATATATTTTGTGACATGTGGTAAGAAAATGAAGCAGTGTTTATTTCCATTTGGATTTGCCATCTTCTGATTGAAAATGAAAATGCTTAGGGTAAAGGAGGGCGTTAAGAGCCACACTTTTTAGCACCTGTACATTTTTAAAGATTTCTACTAATCTAAGAATTTTTTAGTATTGAAAATATGGCAAAATTATTGTAACATATCTTACACAATATAAAAATAATAACAAAGTCTATTAAATATACTTTAAATGGGTTTAATTGAACATTTATTGTCATACCCCCGAAATCAGCATTTGGGGTGAAAGGAGCCGGGCAATGGGGCAATAAGCATTATCTCCTAGTTTAGACTAACTCCTCAATAAAAAATAATTAATTTCTAACCCCAAAATAGTTAATGGTGTGATACTAGCTATCACTAGGCCCCAATGGGCCCAGTCTACAATTGATACAATTACAGGTGTACATAGGGCCTAAAGTCAAGTAGTTTACAGTAGGCACATTAGTATGCCTAGTGTGTAGCTAGTATACTAGTGTGTAGCTGTCCAGAGTTAACATTCTTGTATGTAAAAAGGGTTGGTACTAACTAATCTGCCTTAATGCTTTCCCCTGATAAGCCATGTGTGCTATACATTACATAACATGACATGGAGGTGAGAAATGTTGAGGGGAGAGCAGTGGTACTGGTTTCCCCTTTGTTCTCCTTGCTGGACCCTGAGGGCCATAAATTACACAAGGAGATGCTATCTCTGGTTGGCTGAGATCTAAGAACTAAGTCCATGCTACCTACAAAGAGATAAGTTTTATGGTGGGTTAGATACAGGTGGGGTCTGGCTATCATGGAGGTGAGAAATTGTGAGGGGAGAGCAGTGGTACTGATTCCTCTTTGGTCTCCACCCTGCTAGACCATGAAGGTCATATATTACATAACATGCCACCCCAGATTGTCTGAGATCTGTAACTGTAATCCATGTTACCTACAAAGAGATGAAGTTTTATAGTGGGCCAGAAACTGGTGGGGGCTGGGTATCATGGGGGTAAGAAATTGTAAGGGGGGGGGGGAGCAGTGGTATTAATGTGTCTGTTTACTTCCCTGCTGGACCATGAGGGTCATAAATTACATAACATACCACCCCAGATTGGCTGAGACCTAAGAACATTTATTCCTGTTACCTACAAAGAGATTAGAAGTTTTATGGTTGGTTAGAAACAGGTGGGGGCTGAGTCGGCTGTATTGCCCCTTAGGGGTAATAAGTACTCATACCATTTTAAAAATTACCTTGCTAACATGAGATGACTGAATTTTTACTTTTTAGCAGGTTAGAATAGTATTTCTATCATTTAGACACAAGTCTGTTTAACAATTAATACATTTTGTGTTAACTATTCCTATACCAGTGTCATATTCAGTGGTCTAATAAATGAGAAACTTGCACATAGGGTTTCAAGAGCCACATAACAGTATCTGTTATAACTTTTCTAAACAGGCAAGCTAGTGAACAAAATGAATGTATTCATGTAGATTTAGTTATTATCTAACAAATAAAACCATTATGGTAATGATCAGTCAAGTTTTACTCTGATAATGATAAAAACTTTATAGCATGGTAAAATGGGACTAATGTCGGCCATTTTGTTTTGGCACCAATAATCACTGTGCAAAAAAAATTCACCAAAATAAAACTTTTCTAGCCATAGCTATAAAAATAGTGTTAAAATGTACAACAACCAATACTCTAATACAGGAACAAAGAATGGGCTTGAAAAACTCATTTGGTTTATTACAAAGTGAAGTTTCCCAAGTTATGTCTATTTGGAAAAAAAGTTCACAAAATGGTTTTATGGAGATGAGAAATTTTAGGGAAAGAGCAGTGGGATTAAATCCTGTCTCATCCTCTCCCTATTGGACCAAGTGGATCATAAATTACATAAAATGAATCCTCTGCTTCTCTGTTATCAAAGAACAGCAGTCGTTGTTACCTCAGAAGTAGATTAGCAGTGTTATTGGGGGTTTTGTGGGGGTGGGGTGTTGATTGGGGCTTAATACCACACGGCTCTTAACGCCCTCCTTTACCCTAATACTTTTTTTACATTGGGCTTGGGTGTGGTAGTCAACAGTGCAGCAGCTTAAGTTTACAGCCCTTCAGGATCTGATTTTGAACCTGGGGTTAGCACACCGGGAAAACAGTGCCTTTTTTTTACATTTTTTGTTTCATATATGATATTGATATTGAAAACGGCCCGTGGCCGTGTGATTTTCTTTAAATTAAATTTCCAAACATTGTCACTCACTTTGACTTAGGCATTTCATTAGTGCCATTTAAGTGCAATCTCACTAATGATTAAGCGAGTAAAATTAAAATTTACTTTTAGTTTTACTTAAAGTAAACTAAAATTATTAAATTAAAAATGAGTCACTTTTCTTTCACATTCTAATACTAAACTTAACTAAACTAATACTAGCTTCGGCCAATTTTACCTAAAACGAAATAATACCAATAACAGCTTTTTAAAAATTCAGTAGTCAATAGAAATGTAGTCTAGATCTATATCTTTTAGACATTTATAGTTTATAGAGATAAAATTGTAAATAACATAATAATAATAATAACAAACCTTTCATCACCGGAAGTAAGGCGTAACCCGGAAACACAACTCTTGATTTTTGTTTGCCTTAGTTAGGGTCTAGGCCTAGCTGTAGAAAAAAAAGTATACGGTGTCGACCCAACTACAGTATACACTAATTATTAATCTATGGCTAAAAAAGGAAAACAATGTATTTTATTAGTCACCATGGTTTGTGATCGAAAAAAAAAACAAGCATGATAAGTCCAGAAACGTAGCCAAACCGCCGGCCTGAGCTATCAGCTTTTTCGTCACACGTTACTTACGTATGTACTTTCATATGGGGTCATCCATAAATGACGTCACGCTTTTTTGGACGATTTTTACCTCCCCCCCCCCCGTCACACGTCGTCACAAAAAGCCAGACCCCCCCCCCCCCTAAAATGACGTCACACCTCAACTACAACCCCCCTCAAAATTGCAGTTGAATTTTTTTTAAAACATCGATATTTTTCTAAAATCTTGTCTAAACTGTTACAATTTATTAAAACAGTTATCTAAAACGTGAAATAACGTCTAATATTCGTTTTCTAACATTGCTTTTTTATAATGCAAAAGTGTAACGTCGCAACATCTGAACCCCCCTCCCCCTCATCACACATCGTCACCAAATTACGGTCCCCCCTTCCCCCTACGAGTGTGACGTCATTTATGGATGTATATATATATATATATATATATATATATATATATATATATATATATATATATATATATATATATATATATATATATATATATATATTTAAACTTACCTTATCCTACAGTTTCTATAGCGGCACCTGCCCTTCATCTTTTGGTGGTTACCTCTCCATAGTCGTCACCAATAGTGTTTCTTCCATACTCTTTTCTCCGGGGGGGGGGGGGGTTAAAAGTTAAAAGTATATATTTTATAAATAAATTATATAAATTTCGTTCGGGGGGGGGGGGCTTAGCCCCACCCCCCCCCCCCCCCCCCCCCGAAGAGATGCCTGGAAGAAACTCTGGTCAACAAAACCTCAGGTAGGTAAGATTTACAGAAAAGATTACAGAAAAAATGGAATGCTTGAAGGAGCCTCGTATTAGTGAATAATTACCATGTAATATTGAGTATCAGTTTTAATGATATAATATTAATATATTGGAGACGCCGATATTCTTTCGTAAAGAGTACTAATTTTATCTAGCTTATGGAAACAGTAAACTAGTTATCGTCCTAACGTGGAAATAGAGTAAAGTAACAATTCCGGTTACCGAAAATCGTTCAAACGTTAAAAGAAATATGCATTATTGTGATGTATAGCATTTATTTTCTACTTTTTAGTTCAATCAGAAAACGTGGGTTTTTAAAAACTTTTTTAATGATTATTATTTTTTAAATTAAATTATGGTAATCATATCTTTTAGAGAGTCTTTTGTTAGCTATTGAACTGGCCACAATAACAAAATCTGAAGTCAGCAGTTAACAAGCATCTTATTTCACATTAAAACTCCAGATATTGTGGAGACACTCCCCCCCCCCCCATCCGCATCATAACACCTAATTTACTCTTAATCACTCATCACACACACACACACACACACACACACACACACTCATGTAATTATCCCTTTTCTGTTGGATAATACGTGACCTATCGCTTGGATGATGCAATACTACTTTCTCTCAAATGGGTTTCGCACTAATTAGGTCATTCTATCATCGAACTAATTAGTAAGTGTGCTTATAATCTCACCTCCTGCAAGTGTCTGTGAAATATGTTTCAGTAAGCTAGACAATAGAATTCAGTAGTTTAGGTTGTGTTAGGGTTACTGGGGTTTAGGGGAATGGTAGACCAGTGATGCTTCCAGACTTTTTTCTCCGGGGTGGGGGGGGGGGGTGGGGGGGGGAGCACTTGAAATTTTCGAGGGGGGGGATGGCGGACTAACATTTACTGGGGAGGGGGGTGGACGCTATTAAAAGTTATTATTATTATTTTCTGTAGAAATTCCATTTCGTCCGAGGTGTGGGAGTTGGGGGAGGGGGGGGGGGCGAAGAGATGCCTGTAATAAACTCAGCGGAGGCGTGCGGGTTTGGGATAAGAGAATGCATACAGGATAGGGTATAAGGAAATGTATGCGGCTAGTTGTGTTGTTGGGATAAGGGATGTAGTGGACCAGGGAGTTTATGGAACAAGGATATGTTTGGGATAAGGCCAAAAGGGATGTATAGGATAAGGATAAAATTAGATAAAATTATTATTTGACAAGGGTATGGGTATGAAGAATACATGTTTTGGACTTTTATTATGAATTAAAACAATGATAATAAAGCTATTCATGGTGTTAGAAAAGGTTATTTTACTAGATAAAATAAGCAAAAATCATTGAAAGGTGCTTGGTGAAAACTAAACAGAATGTAGGCCCTACACCATATACAAAACAGTACATAATAAAGTAGATTCCCAGAATAAAGATAGCCTAAACAACATTTCAGTTACTGTATTGTTAAGCTCCTGCTGCTATATAAGGTCCCAGGGGCGTAGCGAGGGGGGGGGGTGCGGACCGCACTGGGTGACACCATTTAGGGGGGTGACACCAAGGCAAAAAATAGCAAAATATATAGAGAAAACTTGAGGGGGGGGGGTGCAAATCGAAAGTTTGAGGGGGGGGGGGGTGCAAATAAAAAACTTGACGGGGGGGGTGCAAATCGAAAACATGAAAGTTTGTCCCCATTAAGTGCCGCACCGGGTGACACTCGACCTCGCTACGCCACTGTAGGTCCCTAGATAATCTGACCCTAACCAACTAATGTACCCTCGTTAACTGCTGACAGTGACCTGGGAAATCTGATCGTTAACTTTGATCAGCGAGGTTAAAATAATAAAACCATTCGATAAAACAATCGCTATCACTGGTACTATACAGAATCAATGGTTCCTAAAGCAGGATGCTCTTGTTTCATCTCATTTGATATTATACCATATTCTACTCAAGCTAGGTGTCGATACTTCAGTATTTTTTTAAATTATAATTTTTGAGAATCCACTCGAGAAAAAAAAATAATGGCAATGGTGTGCTTGGTCTACTAATTTACAAGCGAAAGCAATGGCGCGATAGACAAGAATTGACTAATTTGTTTTTTTATGGATGACCCCAGCGATGAAAACGTTTATTGATGACCCCAGCGATTAAAAGTTATAATTAGATCTAGACTAGGCCAAGAACAAGATTATCATTCTCATTCTGCTTAGGCTTACATACTTTACATTTTCTATTGGTACATTGATGCAGCAGATGTTTATTAAATTTTATTATTATATTGTAGACTTAGGACCAGAGTTTCTTTCAGGCATCTCTTCGGGGGGGGGGGGGGGGCGAAGAAAGTCTACCGCCCCCCCCTCCCTAACGAAATGGAATTTATTTGGAAAATATATACTTTTAACAGTGTCCGCGACGTCCTCCCCTCCCCCCCCCCGAAAATTTTAGTCCGCCTCCCCCCCTCCGAAAATTTTAAGTGACCCCCCCCTCCCCCCCCCCCCAAGAAGAAAAAAGTCTGGAAGAAACACTGTTTGGGACTCTATAGGTCATTTGTACAATATATGTTTATAAAAAAAAGGGTAGACACATTTTTGAAAGGGGAGCCGGACGTTTTCCCGACAGATCCTTGCCCGAATGCCGTTTGCCCGAAGGCCGATTTCCCGAATGGACACTTGCCCGAATGCGACAAATGCCCGAATGGACACTTGCCCGAATGCGACAAACGCCCGAATGGACACTTGCCCGAATGCGACAAATGCCCGAATGGACACTTGCCCGAATGCGACAAATGCCCGAATGGACACTTGCCCGAATGCGACAAATGCCCGAACGGACACTTGCCCGAAGGCCGTTTGCCCGAAAAAATGTTAATATTAGATAATAAATAATATTACCAAATAGAGATTCTTTATCAATTTAAGTTTGAAATTTTGATAATAAACACAAGTCTAAGCATAAAAACAAAGTTGTTTATAATTTTAAAATTTAGCTTTATTTTTTTTTAGTTACCGTAACGTGTGTTGGGTGTCCCCAATGAATGGATGGACTCAGGACTCTCACCAGACTCGAGACTAGGATTCGAACTTGAGACATTTGGGTAAGTAGTTGTGAGCTCTACCATCCGACCACGCCGCCCCTTTCTAATTACTCCAATTTATAAATAATTGTATAATGCTTCAGACAAACTCTAGAGTTTTATCTTTATATAAAAACTAGATCTTAATCATTATAAAAAATCTAGAACTTCGACTTCATCTTTACATACAATCTAGAGCTTGACCTTCACATAAAATACGAATTCAACAGTTGCTCTTTTGGTTGTAGGGTCCTTGAGCTGGGTTTTAATTTTCTCACCTAATCAAGGTCAGAGGTCATTAAATTTGATTGGTCAAGAGTTAACTGCGCAAATTCCGTCTGCCTCACTTCGTGACCAATGTCATACTTCGTCACGTGATGGACATCGCCGGCGCTTTTTGTTGCCCAGATCATTAACGTCATTATTTTTTTTTTACTGTGGCGTTTTGTAATGTAAAATACTTCACGCGGTAACAAACTGTTTATTGAAATAGTGTACACAATTGCTTTGTTATTGTGATAAATTAACAGTGAAATATGTTTAATTATAAAATAACACCCAGTGCGTTTATTTAATTAATTAATTAATAACAATTAATATATTACAAGAGATTACTTGATAGCTGGGCTAGGTTCGGAACATGGGTGCAATGTGGCAAGCGCAACTGCTTAAAGCGACAGTTTTCTTGGTCTTACAGTCGGAACTTGCCAGATTTTTTGTAAAAGCTGTGAGTTTTTCCACGGAACAGCCCAACTTTGAAGAATTGGCCGGTCTTGATTGGCAGAGCGATACAACACAGCCTGGCCTTACCCCCACGGACAAACGGCAAGATGGGATCAACCCATACGGGAATCGATTACGAAACACGGGCATCGAAAGCGTAAGTGATTTTATAGTTTAACTCATGGTTAAGTCTGCATACCCATCGCTTATCATTTGCTCTTACTTATATTGAAGGAAAATGATAGTGCGACTGACGTTTTTCACAATGTAGGCCTGTTAGTTTATACACGTATTTTAAGTTTTAAAATTTAAAAAAAATATTTTTGTATAAATAAAAAGGTTATAAATAGTTGAAAGAAAAAATAAACGTTTTACTAAGGAGCAGACTATCCTAAGACTATTCAAATAACTTCAGTGGGGGGGGGGGGGGGGGGGGGGGGGGGGGGGGTGGGGTGGGGGCTGCCAGTGTCTGCCCAACTCCCATCTCCAAAATTTAAGTGACACCCCCAAAGTTTCAAGCGCCCCTTCTTCCCCCCCCCCCTTTCTCCTCGCCCCCCCCCCCCCCCACGGAACAAAATGTCTAAAGAAGCACTGTTCATATTATACGAACATAGTTGTAGTAGCTCAAATCTCCTGTTGTTTATAAACTAATTGTAACACGTCTGTTAGTCAGCACATAAAAACAACATTGCAATGTTGCCTCGACGCTAACACGGTGTTTTGCTTAAATAGCATCCGTGTTAAAGTTATTTTTGTAACACCGCAAGGCAGTGGTTTTCACTCTCGGGGAGTAGCTAGACCTCAACAGATCAATTTAAAATTTAATATTTTGAGTCAATATATATTTTATAAATCTAAATACTCATACAATTTAACTGTTGTTAACACTAATATACTACATTATTATGTTAGTATAATCAAGACAATGCAAGATTGAAACACGGTTACTGTTAATATAGAAGGCCAATTTTCTATATTCAGTGTTTAATTGTTATTTCTATCGTTTTTAAACCACCAAGGGAGGAAATTTATTTTATGTTCTTAAAAGTAAACAATGTAAAAGAAATTAAACAATAAAAATTATAAAGCTTTCTATCTATAACATACGTCTAAATTTAATATTTTTTTCGTAATTTGTATATTATATATATATATATTCTACTTTTTGGACAATTAATTTATTATAGTTTAAATAGGGAACCTTTAGTACTACAAAACACTCTTTTTATATAGATGCGAACGTTCTTCCTAAATAAGGGTTCAATCACATATATCTTTCTACAAAACACGAAAACGCAAATATCTAAATAAATGAATCTTAAAATAATAGTGTAATTAGACGCCTTGTATCAGTCCTCAAAACGCCGATGATAATAATTGTAATACTAAACATGCAAGACAAACTGACACTGTA